>NC_056748.1:454516827-454611686 GCF_019279795.1 Protopterus annectens | reverse complement strand
TTTCTTAACTGCCTAATTCTACTTAATCCTTGTTCATCCTCATCACACCACTCCTTACTAATTTCAACGCAAAAGTCAGTCTTTGTCTATGAATGTTTTTATGCCTGCTACAACCTTATACTAATGCATAGGTAGTCTGTTATTTTCTGTTCTTCCTATAGTCACAAATTTTATGATACAAACATTAATCACCTATTACACTTAATTACGCATGCAGCAATGTTTATGTAACTAAGATGAAAATATTGTATACAATGTGAAAAATGAAAATATATTGTCTGTTGCCTATGTATGTGAATATTAGAGCTTTTCTCCCCGGGCCTCCCCTAAAAAGGGATATCTATCTTAGTCAGACATTCTTGATCAACAAAGATCATAAGTTCATAGGAGTTTACTAGGTAATGGCTCAACACCCCTTACAAGCTTAAACAGGGTCATAGAGGAGCTCTGTTTGATGTGAATTCGTAGCCTGTTCCAGAGGAATGGGAACCTCTGACAGAAATATCTGTCTATCCAGAAGGTCCTATGTATGTTGCAGGCCAGGTTAAAGTCCCTGGAGTAGGTGACCCTTGTCCTACTTGATTTTCGGATATGCAGCATTTCCATTAGGTTTGAGATCGCTCTAATGAACTCAGGGCAGTTGCAGTATAGCTAACCATCTTGTTCTAATGCCACTGACTGGCTGCATTGTTTCCTTTAAATAAATGCATTTTTCTCATTGCTACTTGCACAAATCATGTGTGTCGCAGCTGAAAAATGATCTATTTAGAGTAGTCCACATACCTGGTCAATATGTGTTTGTTGCCTGTTTTCCCACATACTTGTTACTCTCCATGAAATTAGTAGAGATGTTCTAGTTACTTCAGCACCATGCAAGTCTGGGGTGCTGCCTACATACGACAGTGAACTATTCATCTTAATTTAGTTGTTTAAATTACTATTCCAGGCATACATAGACAATGTATGCACAATAGCTCCTAAAACAATTGAAATGAGTTATTTACAGCAAAATCTCTTCTGTAGTTATAACAAGTGCAATACTTAAATTTAGGGGAATAAAAGTAAGTCCTTCTCACCTTTGCAAATGTGCAAACTCTGCCCATATGCTCATTGATTATAACTTTCAGTTAGACATAATCATTGTTATTATTTCTTCATTCATATGTATTTTATATATATTTATTAAAATGGAAACTGTCTGCTTACCTTTTTGAATGGAAGCAATAGATTTTAAAAATTGATGAAAATATATTTGACTATGTAGTTATAATGAGGTAATATGTTAAAGGCAAACTAAAAGAACAAAATTAGATGGAAAATTGCCTGAAGGTCTCATAAAACAAAATTGTTCTTTTCTATAACAATAATGAGGCCTTAATACCAACAAACAATTTCGTGATCTTTATTTTACTGCCAATTTCATACACCAAACAGAAAGTATTTATTCACAGTTCCCTCTGGCAGTGTAGCCAATATTTTATTACAAGGTACCTTGCATTCTTTCATAGCACTGTCAGAGAAAAGGACTCAGAGGATTTATTTGATCCCTGCTGTTAGGAAGTTTTATTTACCTCCTCCTTGGTAATAGGACAAAAATGAAAATTGGTTCTAATGCAATTTTCTTGGTTGTGCTCATTAATCAGAGAACAAATTAGGACAATTTTTACTTGTTCTAATAATAAGACATGAACATAACATATGCTGACAGTTATCATGGAATGTTATAACAAGCATACAGGTTTTTGTAATTAAATAATGTCTGATTCTGTCTTATTGAGGCTAAACATGGATTATTAAATAGCAATTGTTTAGCACAAGTGCCAATTCATTTAGCACTCAGGAAATAATAAAGTGAAACATTTTCATTAAATCTTCTTTTAATTTAAATACTGCACAATTGCCACATGTAATGTTTTGCACAACTGCTAAATACGTCAGGAAAGTACACATTTATTATATTAGATTATAGATTAAAATGTCACCTCCAATGGAATTCTGCTTCAAGATAATATATATTCCCCAGATAAAAATAAAGCAGCTGCATTTTCACATGCATATGTTAAACTTCTTTATGCATACAGCTATAGTAGCATCAGAAAAGTTGAAACATGCTACTATGACAACCTGTTTTGTGATACACAAACAAAGTGATGACCTAGAATTATTCATATGCTGTCAGATATTCATGCATGTGTTTCATTGATGGAATTTAAAACATGATGGGTGGAAACAACCTAACATTTCACAGATTAAACATGAAAAGACTGCTCCAAATAATAAGTTGATAGGGATTCATAATTTATTCTAAAAGAGTCCTGATGTTCTATTCCTGTATTTCTTTTAGGCTCATTTTGAATTCACACAGTGCATGTGTCATTGTTCACCAGTGCCAGAAACCATGGAGGTCTAGAAGAAGACCAAGTAATGGGAAAATAACTGCTGATATTATGATACCATTCTGAATAAAGCACAAGAACAAGATGGGGATTTCTTGTAGACTCACCCTTTATAGAAAGCATACGTCCAGTATAGGTGTTAGTAATCCTATTAGCAAAAACAAGAATTTACTGCTCCTTACAAACTAAGTTTATGATGAACAGATTTGGTGAACACAATGCAGCTTCAAGAAAGTTTCACATGGTACGATAATCTGTGCTAGGAACTGAAAGCCTCTTGCTACAGATATTATTCTAGCTAGCAGATATAGACTTAAACTATTATAACTAATGTATTTTGCAAAGCAATGTTATTCATTTAAGTTAAGATACAGAGGCTGTACTCAGTCCTCTGCAGGTACACAAGAGGGTAAAGTACCGACTCTTATAGGCATTTCAAGCAGAACTTCATTCTTTGTAGTAAAGTTGTTGTTTATTTATTTATTTAAGTTTTGTTGACTAGGTATGTAGGCTGGTCCACATACCATTTTCAACCACAACCCCAATCAGTTAAACATACACAAGTTTCAGGTTATTGTAGTTTTTACTTTCTGTCTACAAAGCAAAAAGTGCACTACTTTTAATAGGCCTAGGCCTCTTGTGGTACATCTCATTGTTTGCCTAGTATTGCTCCTATGGTCCTTTGTCCCTGTGTTCAAAGGATAGTTACCATTGTAAGCCCTTTGTACAATTCAAAAACATGATAGCTCATTTACAGAACAACGGTGTGATTTACGGAAGATAAAATGAAGATGACAGTGACAGTATGAGTATCTTATTTGTACAATTCAAACAGCACAACAACTCATTTTTAGAAAAGAATGGATGGATTAACGTGGAAAATACAATTAAATACCAATTATAATAGTATATCTGAGGTAATTTACTGTTTAAAGAGAGCAACATACAGGTTTATAGAAACAAGGGTTAAAATAAATTAAAGAAGGAACAGAAAGCAGTATTTAGATATGGTACAGCAGGCTAGAAATCTTGCTTAGCTGTGCAAATATGAACTACTTGCTATAGGCTTGATTTAGCTATTGTTGAAGTATTGGCATTTGAATTAATTCCTCAGAAACTGTTATAACTCATTTTTGAATATACTTAATCCCTATTGATTTCATGTACCTTGAGAGAGTAAATTCTAAACTGCAGCCATAAATTTTGAAAAGGCTTTTTCATCTATTCCTTGTTGAAATAGGGTCTTAAAAACAAATAACAGTCTATAGAGCTTAGGGTTAGAACCTCTTCCTCTTTGCAAGGGACAGTCCCTCTTTGGGCAGTTGTGTCCTGTGGGGGAAAAAAAACTAAAAACTGGCAAATGTCCTAAAATTGTAGGACAAAAAATATTTCCTAAGTTTTCATTAATAGCTGCATAAAACAGATATTTTGTATTTAAAAATCTAAGTGTTATATGAAATGGAATAAGCAACTCAAATGCTACAAGAATAAACTTTTATTTGGGGGGAAAAAAGTGAAGTTCTGTACTTTGCATTGCCCTGGGTATGCTCTGTCCTGCAAAGTCTCACATTTCTACAAAAAAATAGTCTCGTTTGGGCATTTGGTGGCAACCCTAGTAGATGTATGTAGAGAAAAGTTTGTCTACCTGTGTTGCAGCGTATGCACTAGAGGTGGGCAGTATGACCAGTGAATTATTTTGAATGTCAGACTACATCAGTGCATCTCTTTTCATATCCTTATTAACATAAGACATGAATCCAAAACATCAGGTGTTATGGAGTATGGGAATTTTGTTAAGTTCATGAAACACCCAAACACTATAAATATTAATAGGTTCATAGGTCTTGGTTTCACTTTATGACCAATTGTCCTTTAAGAATATGGAACTACCATTCTGTTCTGCTGGAATTCTGCTGCCATGTGCTTATCAATGTTTTAATGCTGCTAGTGATGCACTTATTTTTATTACAATTTAAAATTTATTCCACAGTTTTGGATGATGCTGTTTGCTGAGTCTGTTCTAGTTCTTTTCATTTTAAAAGTATTTAAAACAATGTCTTAATGAATCCTGGATTTGTTCATGCTCCATTGCTCCAGGATAGACCCCTACACAGTGGTTTATATCATTCAGTATTTCTGCTTCCCCAGAATGAGCTCTGTATGACTATAGAACTAAAATAGACTACCTTTGACTTTTTGACATAACATCTCACTACTCCTTTCAACCTTCTCTCTCTTTCTGCTGAATATCTAAACTTTGTTTAATTCCTTACTTTGCTCCAACTTCTTTTCTCCATTTATCTCTTTCCATATTTTTCTTTTTTTTTTTTGCTTTTTCTTTCCTTTTAATAATAGTGCAAGACTTCTGATAGTAGATTTTTATAACTTTATACTAAATGCATTTCTTTAATTGTATTCTTATATGTTTCCATTAAGTATATCATACTATTATTTATTTTCTATGACATCTTTTTTCTTTATCTATTGTTTTTAATATTTACCAATTATATTTATTTTTAAATGGTTAATTTTCTTTGGAACTTTTCTCCCCAGGCCTTCATTTAAACGGGTGATTTTTATGCCCAGTTTTTTCTGGTAAACAAAAATAAATAAATAACTGAATAAGCTCAATTAATAAATTACTCAGTCTTGCGTTGGTTACACTCACTGTCCATTCCAGACCCATTTTTTTTTCAAAGAGAACCAGGTCCAATGTGGTTTTATATATCAAACATATGTCTGTTTGTGGAAGTCTGTAAGCTACACAACACGGAGGTAGAACTTCTGTTTTCTTGGTTAATATTTTCTGGACCTTTTCAAGCTGTGCCAGGTGATTTATATTTAAGGTGGGCATCTATAACATTTTATTTTACAACTGGCCTAAACAATGTTGTCTACAGGGGCAGGGTGAGTGACTTCCTACCACCTACAGGTAATGCCTTTCATTATGAGGTGTACAGAGTCTGCTTTTCCACTTTTACTGCAACACAGTGAACAAAGATAAGCATATTGTCTAAAACTATTCCTAGATCTTGTATTTGATTACTTACATCTGGTGTCTTTCAATTGTTTTTTTTTTTTCAAATTATATGACCTTTTTTTCCAAATTCAATAGTGAGACTTTTGTAGTTGCATCAGGTAGTGATATTTCTTAAATTGTTTTGAAGTATTTTTGCATCCATATGGGAAATAACTGTTTCCCTTTTTGAGTTCACAAGTGTGTTATATTTTGCTGCCCATAATTGTTTATATATGCATGTATTACAAAAAAAAAAAAAAAAAGCAGATTAAGTAAGAGCAGTTCTGACACTGGGCCATGAGAAACTTCACTGGACATTTCAGTAGGCTAAGACAGATAATCTGTTATTTTTTGTTCTGTGTTCTCCCCTTAGTGAAATTGTTGAAACATTTTGGCCATATAACTGTCAAGGTTGAATGAACAAGTTTATTTTTGGTGCCCTTAGGGCAGATAATGCCAAGCACCTTTGCAAAACCCAAGTATATAGTGCACTTGGTTAGTCTTGTCTCTAACATAGATGTTATTGGGGTGGCTGGTAATTCCTAAACAAAGGTTGACTGCATGGAGTAACTGAATACATGGACTAACTGGAAAGTGGGCTATATTATGGTGGGGTCAAGTCTAAGTATGGTTAAGTAACAGCCACATACTACTTCACATGCTGAACTGACTTTCAGCAGTAGCTTCACCTCTCAGAATAAATGCCAGAGGTAGTTTGAAAAAGAGACTTCATTCAGAAATACTGTTGCTGTCAGTCAGCACTCTGATAAGTATGCATTACTATCCGAGGAGGTGTACTGGGCTGAGTATCAGTTTATGAGCCATAAGCGGCAATGCTTACATTTTTTTCTAAATCCACTTAGTGTCTATACCCACATTCCAGTGTTAAAACACCAACATCAATGGTTCGCATCAAGATCTAAGGATGTAATGGTGCTCCTCTACTCTTCCCTCATCAGACCCATTACTGAGTACAATGCACCAATTGGAATGTACCTGGCTAGACATCTCCAGCAGCTGGAGAGACCACAGAGGTACCTAACCAAGAAAATTACTGGCCTCAAACAGTTGCCCTATGCAGCACGATTGAAAAAGCTAAGTCTATTCTCTGTTGCATACCGCTTTCACAGAGGCGCTCTCTGTCTAACGTACAGAGCCATGTCCAACCCAGAATTGTTGAACATGCTCCATCTTAGCAAAACCAAATCTACTCGAGCTACACGCTCTAGGGATATAAACCTCAACACAACAATGACTAGAACATGCTGGAGGGATAGATTCCCTTCGCAGAGACTTCCCTTACTATGGAACAGGGTCCCAATCTACATAAGACAGAGCCCCTCACTATCACTCTTCAAGAGGAACCTTGATGAGTGGATGGGTAACAGAAAGTTCACACTGGGGATCACACCAACAGCACTACTATATAGGGGCCAAGGGTACTAGCTGCTAGTACAAGGGTCTAGGGAACTACTAAAGGGGCGGTGAATACCACACAACATGGCTGGGCTAATATATGCCTTCGGGTAGATAGCCCAGTACCAACCTATGAACCTATGAACCTATGTGTTTTACTACAGGAAAAAGGTCAAATAAATCTGGAAAACAGACAGATATTTTACTATTAATGAGAAAATAATTTGGATTTTGAATCAGTTTTATGCATAATTGCAGATGACGTGTAGGCTGTAAAGGTAAAAGCTAGTCTTGCTGTTTTTCCAAAGAAGCATTATTGGCAGTAGGTATTTACCACATTACAGACTTGAAGATGAGACAATAATAAACAAAACAAGGGACAATTTTTGGGCAATGTCAGATGGATTAAACTACCTATGCAGCTAAACAAAATAAGGAAAACTTAAAGGTACCACCGATTTGTGCTACAAGTAAAAAAAAAAAAAAAAACATTTTGCAAGCCCTCTTCACCCTAGAGGGCATAGAGGTATGTGTAGTAACTAAGACATGGTTCATATCAGTGGAGAGCACTCCAGTGGTAAAGGGTTACAATACCTTCCATACATTTAGACCAGCCAATACATAGGAAAGGAAGAAAGGTGGAAGTGTCTCAGTCTTCATCTGGAAAAGGCTCAGATCAAGGCTGGTAAAGCAGCATGATGCCCCTGAGATCATTCATGTCAGACTTAGCATCAGCAAAGTTCCTTACCATATCCTGGTGAGCCACAGAATACCCTGTATGACCCACAAAAGTCATAGCACCTACCTAAATGAACTAGAGTTACTTAGCACTAATACAAATACCATACTCCTGGGTGACATCAACTATCAAACCATATTTATTTATTTATTTATTGACATTTGTTAACCGGGTTAGTCCAACTGGGATTTTGTCCCATTTTCAGTGGAGACCCAAGGAGAAAAGCTCCAGATAGTACAATAAAACATTACAGTAGTAGACAAGCACAGCAAACAGAATAGAAATAAAACTAGCATTACAGTAATAAACAATAGAAAAACAACACTAACAACAGTTAAATGACAGCAAAAACATTTTTTTCCTCTCAAGATACTAAGTAACTGTACTAGTGAGGCAGAGTGTGACAAGGATCAACTGAGAGTGATTCCAATGTGGGGGAGGAGAGAACCATCTAGGGTTATAGCAGGGGCAGATTCTGGAATTGAGTAAATGTGTCTTAAGTTTCTTTTTAAATAGTGGGGTGTGAAAGATTGAGCGTATGTCAAGGGGAAGTTTGCTCCAGGCTTGGGCCACAGAGTGTTTGTAGAGTAGCTTACCTACTGACTTATTTGGGTGGTAAATATCAAGCAGTTGTTGATTAGAGGTGCGGAGGGTTCTAGATGGGGTGTACACAGAGACAAGGAGAGATAAAGATGGACAGTAGGATGGTTTAAAGAGCATAGAGTGCAGCATGTGAAATTGGTAGAGATGTAGTAGTTGTGGGAGTTCTAGCCATTGTAGAGACTTTAAAGCAATACAGTGGTGTGTGTTGTTTGGGGAGTTAGTAATTAATCTGGCTATTTTGTGGTAGGATTGTTGGAGTTTGTTCAGAGTAGTTGTTTGGGTATTTGTGAGAACTGGAGCGGCATAGAGGAGAGAGGGGAGGAGAAGTGCTTGTCCTAGGGTGAGTCTAGCCTCGGGACTGAGATATTTTTTGTTTCGGTATAACAGACCTAGTTTCTGATGTGTTTTCTTTATGCATTGCTGTATGTGTTGATTGAATTTTAGTTCATCATCGATGATGACTCCTAGGAGTTTGGTGTGGGTGTCAGGTAGGACAGCTGTGTTATTACATGACTTAATGACAAAGGAGGATTTATGATGAGTAAGAGAGTGGGGCAGAAAGAGTAAGAGTTTGGTTTTTGTGGGATTGAGGATCAGTAAGTTTTCTGAAAGCCATTGTTCAGTGGAAAGTAGAGCTGTTTGGGTTAGGGAGTGTAGGTCAGAGATGTTGTTGGATGTAGAAATGATTGTGGAGTTGTCTGCATATTGTATGAGAGAAGACTGATAGCATGAGGTGAAAAGATCATTGGTGAAGATGTTGAATAAGAGGGGACCCAAGATAGAACCTTGTGGAACACCAGTAGAGATAGGCAAGAAAGGAGAAGGGGAAGAGAGCCATTTGACTGATTGGTTGCGTCCAGACAGATAGCTAGAGAACCAGCTGAGGGTGGAGGTGGAAAGGTGAAGGTTATCAAGTTTAGATAGAAATAATGGATGAGACACTGTATCAAAAGCTTTGGAGAGGTCAAGAAAGAGACAGGAAGTAAGTTTATTGTTGTCCAAAGATTCTGCAATGGTGTGAGTGAAGGAGAGTAGAGCAGTAGTTGTGCTGTGAGAGGGGCAAGAGGCATGTTGAGTAGGGGTGAGTAAGTTTTGATTGAGAAGGTGATGGAGAAGCTGAGTGTGGATACATTTTTCTAGTATCTTAGATAGTGGGGACAGAATGGCAATAGGTCAATAGTTTGAAGGGTCAGTGGAGTTACCTCCTTTATGGAGAGGGATAGTGTAGAAAGGTTTCCAAAGGGTAGGAACCATAGAATGAGAAACATATACCACCACTAGCATGCATGACCAGAGATTCCTGGACCTTGTCAATACAAATGCCTGGAGCAACTACTCAGAGTACTCATCAGGGGACAAAACATCCTTGACTTTATCTTCACTAATATGGGTGAATCATGCTCCATCCTCAGTGTCCTTCATCATAAAGATAAAACCAGAGTTCCACCTTGACCCAGGTACTTTAAAAACTTCTCCAAGACTAACTTCCTACTTCTTAGAAATTCCCTAGCTAGATTGAAATCCCTCTCTCCACCCCTGACCGGGAAAGCTCTGCTGTTTGTGCAGAAACATATACCACCATTTTTTACCAACATCTACACAACTGCACTGAAACAGTCACACCCTAAAGAAGCAAGTGTGAAGAAAACACTAAAAGCAGACTACCATGGTATAATCACAGCATACATGGGGTCTATAACAAAAGGAAAAAAAACAATAGCCAAAAAAAAAACTGCAAAGCAAATAAGAATGAAATTATCAAATTAAACAAGCAAAATAGGAATGCAATAAAATGTTTCAGGGCCAAATATGAGAGAAAAAAAATAGCGATCCAGGTCAAGGATAACCACAAAGCTTTCTTCAGCTATATCTACAATCTCAAGGACAATACACATCAGCATGCTGAGCTAATTTTAAATGGCACTACCTATATGGAAGCTCCAAATAGAGCAAATCTACTAGCTGACAAATTTGGCTCAAACTTCAACTCCCATACCTCTGGTAATCAGGCAAGAAGTATCAGGAAACCACAAAACCACAGCTATCACACAGCACTCTGAAAGGTAAAAAATACAGCTTCATTTGGCCCCAACAATATCCTAGGATGCATCCTAAATATCATGAAACAAGATGTTTCTATGCCATAATAACACTTTCAACCTTAGCCTCCAAACTGGCTTCCTATCAAGCGAATGAAGGACAGCACCAGTCATATCCTTGCATAAAGGAGGGCCATCCACCAACATGGACAATTACCATCCTGCAAGTCAGACCAGCCTCATATGTAAAGCCAGGGAAAAGATTTATCATGAAGCTAATCAATAAGACATAGGAAACCACCAAACACTGGGCCCATCATAGCTGATTTTGTCAAGGGTAGGTCATGTCTGCTTAACCTAATGGACCTTTTCAAACATGTCACCAAGGTGGTGGATGAAGGAAAGACAATATCCACTGTCTACATAGACCTGGCCAAGGGCTTTAACAATATACCTCACTTAAGCATTGGGGATAAGCATGCTAACCCCCCTACATCACCAGATGGATAGGAAACTGGCTCATGGATGGGATACAGGAAATCAAGATAGAGCTTGCTACCTCAACAAAAAGACCTGTCATGAGTGGGGCTCCACAGGACTCTGTTCTGGGGCCTATCTTATTTGGCATCTACTTCTCAGAAGTCAATGCAAACATCAAGGGCCTATGATAGACTAACTTTCCAAACACCTGGAAGCTGGGCATAATCATTGAATTTCCCAGTGACTCAGCAATCCCACAGGAGAGCTTGTCCCAAAACATAGTAACTGGTAACATAGTCATGGACTAAAACTAAATGCCAAAAAGTGAATTATTGTGTCCTTTGGGAAACTGACTACTCTTGGAGAATTATCACATTGACAACATGCCATTGG
This sequence comes from Protopterus annectens, assembly GCF_019279795.1. Classification (NCBI taxonomy): domain Eukaryota; kingdom Metazoa; phylum Chordata; order Ceratodontiformes; family Protopteridae; genus Protopterus; species Protopterus annectens. The sequence goes on along the minus strand of NC_056748.1, from coordinate 454,600,601 downwards.
GAGTAGAGACAGTAGTCTGGGACTGGGCACTTACGCTAATGGTGACTTAGCTTTTGACCAACAGTGTCCACTGTTGTGAGGACGTCCTTCTATATTGTGCAGCTGATAAATAAAGGGATAACATCTAGGTCCAGAGATGTCATTGTCCCATTTTACACAAGGGATAACATCTAGGTCCAGAGATGTCATTGTCCCATTTTACACAAGGGATAACATCTAGGTCCAGAGATGTCATTGTCCCATTTTATACAGGGGATAACATCTAGGTCCAGAGATGTCATTGTCCCATTTTACACAAGGGATAACATCTAGATCCAGATATGTCATTGTCCCATTTTACACAAGGGATAACATCTAGGTCCAGATATGTCATTGTCCCATTTTACACAAGGGATAACATCTAGGTCCAGAGATGTCATTGTCCCATTTTACACAAGGGATAACATCTAGGTCCAGAGATGTCATTGTCTCATTTTACACAAGGGATAACTTCTAGGTCCAGAGATGTCATTGTCCCATTTTACACAAGGGATAACATCTAGGTCCAGAGATGTCATTCTCCCATTTTACACAAGGGATAACATCTAGGTCCAGAGATGTCATTGTCCCATTTTACACAAGGGATAACATCTAGGTCCAGAGATGTCATTGTCCCATTTTACACAAGGGATAACATCTAGGTCCAGAGATGTCATTGTCCCATTTTACACAAGGGATAACATCTAGGTCCAGAGATGTCATTGTCTCATTTTACACAAGGGATAACATCTAGGTCCAGAGATGTCATTGTCCCATTTTACACAAGGGATAACATCTAGGTCCAGAGATGTCATTGTCCCATTTTACACAAGGGATAACATCTAGGTCCAGAGATGTCATTGTCCCATTTTACACAAGGGATAACATCTAGGTCCAGAGATGTCATTGTCCCATTTTACACAAGGGATAACATCTAGGTCCAGAGATGTCATTGTCCCATTTTACACAAGGGATAACATCTAGGTCCAGAGATGTCATTGTGCCATTTTACACAAGGGATAACATCTAGGTCCAGAGATGTCATTGTCCCATTTTATACAAGGGATAACATCTAGGTCCAGAGATGTCATTGTGCCATTTTACACAAGGGATAACATCTAGGTCCAAAGATGTCATTGTGCCATTTTACACAGCTCTCGTTAAGCCCATCATAGAGTGTAATACTTTCTTTGCTGTGTACCTGGCCAGTCATTAGCAGAACTGGAGCTTCTCCAGAGGCTTATTACAAAAAGAATAGTGGACTTAAGGTACATGACATACATGGACTGCCTCAAACCCTAACACTATAATCTGTCTCATACAGACTACCGAGAGGTGACCTATGCCTGCTTTATAAGACATCCAAAGACCCAGAACTAATGGACCTGCTGCACATCCACAAATCAAATGATTTTAGAAATACCCAGTCCAGAGACCTCAACCTCTTCCACAACATAATCAGAACAGTCTGGAGGGACAGGGACATATCCCAGAGGATACTGTTACTAAAGAACAGACTCCCCATATACACAAAAGAAAGCCCTTCTATTTCCTTATTTAAGTGTAATTTTGACCAGAGGATGGAAAATAGGAAAATTACATTTGGACTGATTCCTGTTCTCCTAACAGAGAAAGGCAGTACTTGGATACCCTACCTTACAGTAGGGACTACTAATACACTGAAACAAAATAATCAGATACAAATGAGAAATACTTAAATATAGTTATCACAAGGATAGTTAAACACCTATAGGTTCATAGGTGTTTACTAGGCTAACGACCATAAGGGCCTTTTTAAGCTTAGCCATGCACCCCAAATCTCTAACAAATTCTGATACCTTTGATAAGTGTATGCATGGGCCGGGGAGATGAACCATTAACAGGTTACCTGTGTCCATTAGAGACATAGATGCCAAACCAGGGATGAATTGCCAGTTTCCCATCCAATTGTCCAAGTTGCACTTGAACTGGGTTAGGAAAGAACTCTGCTTCACATGGATAGGAGCCTGTTCCATAGACTAGGTAGTTTCTGGGATACATACCTATCTCTCCAGCAAGTCCTATTTATATCACAGGCAGGGTTTAAGTCTTTAGAATGGGTAATTCTGATGCAGTTAGGTTTGTGGATATGCAGGAGGACCATCAGATTGGGGTCTGACAATGCCCTGTATGCCAGGCATAGATCTCTCCTCAAAAGCCTGTAGGAAACAGAAAACAGAGATAGGGTCTTGAGTCGATCAGCATAGGACATTTTACTTATACCCTGTATTCTTTTAGTGATGAGCCTCTGTGGACATTCCAACTGTTGGATATGCCTGGTAAGGTACATACCAAAGGGGGCATTGTACTCAATGATAAGTCTGATGAATGCCGAATAATGTACAACTGTGACTTAATTGGACTTAGATGCAATACCTTTGTTTATAAGTTGCGCAACATAGAATGACTTCTTCACCATTGTGGACACGTGAGGGTCAAAGGCTAGATTACTATCTGTGTGTGTCCCCAAGTCCCTGACTACTGGGTCATCTCTTAGGGGTGTGTTGTCAATATGATAGTTACCAGGGATGGATGACTTCCCAAAGGATACTATTCTGCATTTCTTGGCATTTAGCTTTAGTCCATGTCTCTGACACCACTTGTTTGTCTGTGTCAGCCCCTCCTGAAGAACATTTGTGTCAGTGTAAGATTCAATGACAGCTCCTAATTTGCAATCAACTGCAAATTTAGTCAGCCAGAGACCACTGACATTGGTCTTGACTTCTGAGAAGTAAATGCCAAAAAGGAGTGGTCCAAGGACTGATCCCTGAGGGACTCCATTTGTGACTGGCTTCTTTGTAGAGGTGAACTTCCCAATTCTAACTTCCTTGGTCCTGTCTGTGAGCCAGTTGGCTATCCACCGGGTGACATATGGGTTTGTACCTAACCTCTTGAGTTTGTCAACAATGCTTGAGTGGGATATTGTACAAGATGCCTTGGCCAGGTCAAGGTAGGCAGTGTGAACAATTTTGCCCTCATCCATTGTTTTGGTGACCATCTCAAAGAAGTTCACCTGGTTAAGTAGGCATGATCTTCCCTTTATGAAACTAAACTGGGTTGTGTCTAGTATCTGGAGGCTTACTATATCGCTATTGATTATCTCCATGATAATTCTTTCTATGGCTTTACATAGAAGACTAGTGAGACTTATGGATCTGTAGTTTCCAGGGTCTGTAGATGGCCCACCTCTGTGCAGAGGAATGACTGTTGCCTTTCCCTATTCAAGAGGTATGAAGCCTGTTTGGAGGCTACAGTTAAATAGTAATTCCAGAGGTCCTGGTAGGTCATGTTTCATGCTATTTAGAAGGCATCCAGAGATATTGTCTGGGCCCATTGATGCATTGTTCTTGGTCTTAGAGAGAGCACCAAGGGCCTGTTCCCTATTGATAGCAGTGGGAGTTATATTTGATGACAATTCCTGAGGGAAGGCTGAGGGGCGGAGAGACGGGTAAAGTTGGAGCTGAATATATCAGGCAGGAGGTTTGCTGTATCTTCTGGCTCAGTATAGGTGCCTCCATATACCATGAGCTTTGCACACAATTGTGTATTGCCTTTGAGTTTGTGGACATAGCTAAAGAATACTTTGTGGTTATCCTTCACCTGGGAGGCCAAACGTACCTCAAATTTGGCTTTGATAGACTTCATTTGTCCTCTGAGTTGTTTGTTTAATTTGATGAGAGTGCTTTTATCCTGCTGGGTGCTGTATCTCCAAATTTGTGCCATGATTTTCTTCCTTCTGTTATACAGCCTATTGATTTTGTGATTCTACCAAGATGGCTTGTTTTTTGAGTTAGTTCTGTACTTCTTCCTGGTGGGTACAGAACTGATGGGATAACAAAGCTGGGTGATAAACAAAAAGCATGGCTAAGCTTAAAATGTCCAATCATGGATGATACTTAAATACTCACCTATGAACCTGTAAGCAATTAGATGCTCACAGTGGCTAAATATGACAACTAACTGATAGTGGGGGAAAACTGCATAACCAGGCAGTGTCTGGAATTCCTGACCATCCAATAAAATGTCAAGATGACAATGGTTTTTAGTTCCCTTTTTTTTTTTTTGAGTAGAGGGAGCTCTTAGCCATGTAGACTTCTCATCTTCTACCAACTGATGTGAATACATGCTTCCTGTAGCAGCCCAAAATGGCCTTATAAAAGCATTGTTTCTACTGTCATAAAATGGCAGGAACAGATGTCACAAGGCATAATCCTTATTTTATGCAGGGGAATAAGCCTAAACCTGCTATTTTTTTAAGGAATTCAGAACTCCATGCAAATTGTATTCAATCCATGTATGGGAAAACTAGAATATTTTTATTTTAAAAGTAAAACTGAAAACTTTAAAATGGATGTACTATATAACAAATAAAAACTGTGTGTGTGTGTGGGGGGGGGGGGGTTGTAGCCCTGCAATTCAACAGTATGAGCCATCTCTGAATGCTGCATTTCTCTAAAATTCCAACATTCAATGATATGAAATGTGTCCTTAGGAAGCATGCATGCCTTTTTGGTGTGAGGATGAGACATGAGGACTTACAACATGATATTTGCAGTCAGGTCCATGTACATTTGCGTACTTTCATCCCCAAATCAGGCCCTGTGGCAATATGTACGCATGTATTTTGCAATATTTGGCACCTGTAAAAAGTTTCAATCACAAATGGAGTGTTACCCTTCTGCCATTTTAAATGTTTTAATGAAATGTATTTCACTGTGAATATAGCAGTACAGGGCCCATCATATTTGGATTATAATACTATAATGTTTCTATATGCCCATCTTAATGCACAAGGCTTGTTTTAGATAATAAATAGGTATCAACTGTTACATTACACTCTGTTGACCTGATTTACATAAATTAAAATATTAAATGTGGGCCAAATGAAAACATTAGTGAAGTATGCATTTCAATTGCCTTATAACAACATTGCAATGTTGTCATATTAGCACAGCAGTAGTCATACTAGCACTATTTTGCTTTGTCTATCTAGATGATTGCACTGCTGGGATCATAACAGAGACTGCAGCTGTAATGCAGGTATTATCAGAGTGCATGAGCAATACACTTTACCTGCAATAACTCTGACTATAGAACTGAAATGTCCATTGTAGCCACAGCTTGCAAATAATGCAGGGTATAAGACAATATGTCAACTGCAGTTATAATCTATCATGAAAAATTTACTATAACTTGTCATTTAAGACAGATATGACATGAGTATTATATGAACATTCTAAAATGCAAAGATACCATTGGAAGACTTTTTGTCCAGCAATTTCATCCAAGTGCTGTAACTAGCCTGTGTGCAGCTGGTATTTTTCCATTGTCACTCCATCCTTTCCTTCCTCTACCTCAAGAAGCTCCAGATTTGTCTGATTGCAAATATTCTACCAGTGCTTCACATATTGCATTCCAATGCCTTGTCACCCTTTCCTTGAAGAACCATTTCTCCAAGCCTGTTTTGAAATGTCTCCTTTCTACAGCCACCCCTGTGCTGCTCCAGAGCTGCTGTTCCTTTATAGTGAGCCAAGCCAGACAGGATATGAGCTATAATTATCTTAGTACTATGTATCCAGACTGGTTTCTCTGCTTGGAAATGTGCAGCCATTTGTAGGCAAATCTAGAGTGTTGTGAAAATCTGAAATGTGTAGTGATTAGTAAGCAAAACAGACATGCTGTCTCTATAAATATTATATAGTACTTTATAATCCTGTAATTAAAAGGGACCTAAGGTCATGCATAAAAGATACTTAGTGTGCATAGCTTTACTCCAGAACTAATAACGGCATGAACGATTACTTTGAATCCTGTTTCAACATTTGAATTTGCCTCACAAATGCACATGGTAAATCTATGTATGTTAATTTAGAATAGTTAATTATTTCTCAGTGATTTCTGATGCTGTTAATTTCCAGTGAGTTGTCAACATTTTAAAGTTTTTAACTGTTTCTATGTGTGACAATGTTTTATAGTTATTTATTGAACTGTTTTCTTTTCCAGATATTATACATGCACAGTCAGACTATTACTCTTGAATCCTAATTACAAGTCTCCCACAGTGCTATATTTCTCAGATTCTGTTGCATTGTACACCCTAAAACACTAACTCCTCTAGAAACCAAAAAATAATTCATGGATGTTTGCTTTTCAGTTATTTATATGACTTAATATCTACTCATCACATAGCCTTCCTGAAACCTTTTTTTCTCTTACAGTCTCATTATAGAAAGTAGCACAAGTGTATGTTCCCTATTTGAACCGGATGCCTGGAACCGCCACCCTTCCATGCAAGATAGCGACCAACAACAAAAACGGCAGTAAATGAGCTATAGTATATGGCTGATTCCACTGTGTGCTAGGCAAGGTTAGCTTGAACTGATAACCTCTCTCCATTCCATGCAAGTGGCATGCATACTAACCCAGATGCTATAGTGTAGGGACCCCTCCCCCCAATACACTTAAACTATTTGAGCTTATCTTCTCAGTCATTCTAATGTGAGTAAACTGTTGCACCTGGCAACAATATAGTAGTATCCTGCCTGAATTTAGTGCTGGACTGACCTGTGGTGTGCTGGACTGACTGACTGTTTCTATCTGCTGCCTGGTCCGACTTATTGTGATCCAACCCACACTTGGGCAAACTTTGTTCACCTACCCTACCCCCAGTTCCCACAACCCCCATTACACCTACACTTATCTTCCAGTACCACACCCCCATAAACTCACAGGCCAATCAAACACAACTGTGAATTAAATTCAACACACCCACTAATTCAACAAACATTCTATTCCAGCACTCAAGCTATACTTCCAACTAACACCAAGCTGCTACCACTATACACTGTAGCTGTACTTCTTTTATCTGTAGCTGCTCACTTAACATCCTACCATGTCACACTAAATAATATAATTCAAACCCATCCTACCCCAGTCCCTTACACACAAAATAACAAAGTACACAATATCACTATATCCCCCTAACTCTTCAATACCACCTCCATACAACAAACCACATACACCATACTACCCCAACAACAAACTTCCCAAATCTCCATGAAATACAATAGATTCTTACCTCAAATACTAAAATACTTAACCTATATAGCAACCAAACTAACCGTCAATGGAGACATCCACCTAAACCCTGGACCAAACATATAACAATACAATTCCCCCTAGCAACAACCACCCAGTCACTCATTCAACCTACTTAAACCATTCCAGAAAAACAACTGATCTCTTAATAATCAATATAAATACTAGAAACATTTCAAATAAGATCCAAGACCTATATGCCAGTCTCTCTCTATACACCAGACTTTGTCATAGTAACTGAGACCTGGCGCAAACCAGAAGTAAAGATTGATGAAATTCTTGCATCAGGCTATAACATTCTTAGAGCTGATAGAATGAGTAGAAGAGGAGGTGGCATAGCTATGTTATTTAAAAATAACCTTAATTTATAAGCTAGTAATCAAAAGGCCCCCAACTTTGACAATACTGAAATGATTTACAAAAAACTAAAAATAAATACTAATAAGCATATAAACATAATTGGAACCTATATACCACATGGAAATAACATTTCCACCATGAAAAACATATTACATTGGGCCTCAGAGTCCCTCCTGAAAGAAACTCTAATGATTGGAGATTTCAACATTGACTGGTCAAGCTGTTACTCTCAAAACCCTACTAATCACATTAGCCTTTATGGCTTTTCCAAAATCATCCAAACACCAACCAGAATTGATAAGTCATCTGACAGTCACTCCATCCTCGATTGGATCCTTACAAATAGGCCATCTGCCTCCTTACTCTCTGGTTCCCTCCCAGATAGTTTCAGGGACCATCTTCCAACATTTCTATTCAGACAGCAAATCAACCCAATTAAACAGTCCTCCTACCAACTACTAAGGAACAAGAAAAACTTTAACCCCAATGGCTTTATCCCCCCTCAAACTCTGTAACTAGTGTTCACTTAAACACCTACCCCCTAGATGAGGCTGTAAAATACTTTAACTCCACCTTCATAGAAATCCTGAATAACCAGACTCCACCCAGAACTATAAGAATTAAATCCAATCATGCTCCATGGCTAAGTAAGGAAAATAGGGCACTACTTATAGCAAGAGACAAAGCGTGGGTACAGTCATGCAGTAACAAAAACATAGATGCAAAACAAACCTACTGAGAGCTCATAAACAAGGCAAAAATACAAATTAAACTCGACAAAACTAGGTACTAATTCAACATCCAAACTATGCACCATAACAACCCGCAAAAATTCTGGTCAGCTATCAATAAGATTCTCCTACCAGGAAACTCTAGCACACTCCCCACCACTAACCCCAATGCAGACAACATAGCCAACCAGTTCAATAAATACTTTACAGAAACAATTTTAGCTCTCTCTAATAACTCTTAACACCTCACATCCTCCAGTCCCTTCCATATTTAATGATAACAACAATCGCTTTCCCCTTCAACCCATCTCAACAGACAGGATTAAAAAACTGCTCAAAAAACTTAAACCTACCACCCTAGCAGCAGACTATCTTAGAGTAGCTGCTGATGCAACTCTGTATCAATACTAATAACAGATCCATTTTTGAACAACAAGTCCCTTCTATATGGAAAATTTCTCGTATCATCCCATTACATAAAGGAGGCACATCTACAGAATTGTTTAATTATCGACCAATAGCCATCCTATCCTCCCTGTCTAATATCATTGAGAGATGTATACATACACAAATCATGCACTATCTGCTAGCTAATAAACTACTTTCAAACACCCAACATGGATTCTGCCCCTACCACAGCACCACCACTGCTCTACTGTCCTTCACTAATATTGCAGGAACAATGGAAACTTTGTCTCCTCTATATTTATCGCCCTTTCAAAAGCCTTCAATATGGTTTCACATAACAAAATGATCAATGTACAAACTTGACCTAAATCTAAGCTCAACCATTATTGCACAGTTCCAAGATTACCTAGCTAATCGACAACAAGCCATCCAATGGCAACAAAACTTCTTTACTTTCCTGCCTGTTACCATAGGAGTACCTCAAGGATCAGTATTGGATCCTCTACTATTTTTACTATTTACTAACAAACTTCACTCTTCAACACGACATGCATCTATCATCCAGTACACTGATGATTCCACACTGATATGTGCCACTCCACCTCTACAAAAACTACAACTTGTAACACAAGACTTTTTTTCAAAGGTGGAGACTTAGTTATCAAATTCTGAACTAATTCTAAACCCCAATAAAATCAAACGCATGATTTTTAAGCTCACAAGCCACTCTACCCCTTCCCCTTTTGACATTATGTCCTTAAACAATACCATCATCTCACCAGTGACCCACACCAAACTATTAGGAATAGTTATTGACTGTAACTTAAAATTTGATATTCATATAGCCCAGACAATAAAAAAGTGCACAAGAAACTCAGCACTCTATATATAAACAAACAATTTCTTACTAACAATACAAAAGCAACCATTGCTCAAACACACCTGACTTCAATTCTTCTCTATGCTTCATCAATTCTCACAACCTAAAAATGTCAGGTCTAGCTAAACTGGAATCTTCTTATAAACAAAATTGCCAGATTTGCTATAGACTCTCCAATTAGATCACACCACTGCATTACATTCAAGAAACTTAAATAGTTAGAACTTCACCTGGTTACTACTCTATAACCAACTCACCACTGCCCAAAAAATTCTAAATCATGCAGACAAGACCTCTTTCCTCCAAAAACTCCCACATACTTACTCTAGCAACTGCAATCTACGCTCAAATCATAAAACTCTATTGACAATGGTCAAAGTCAACAATGTTGCAGGTGACTCCCTCTACTTTAACCATATAGCCAAAAACTGGAATAAACTCCTTACTGACATAACTACTGTCAGCAACCCAGTCCACTTTAAAAAGATACTTAAATAGCTATGCTCATGTAATACCCCTGGATAAACATCAGCTTGCACCAAAACCCAAATACAACTTACTTCCTAAGTTCCCTGTATTGAATGATTACTCCCTCAAGCTGCAAACTAAGAAAATATCTCACATATCTTGTGAATTGCAAATACTGAACTCAAATCTAACTAGAGCATACATATGTTGCACATACTTACTAGAACTCCTACACTACTATTGCTCCCTAAGTGAATGCATTTTTGCAAATATTTGTCATATTTTGATGTTACTCTTTTTTCTATTCTGAAATTGTATGAGCATTATTAATTTCTCATATATGTTAGTTAATGCATTTCACAGTTCTTCTTATAAATGTAAATGTTTACTCTTTGTTCTGCTATGTAATTGTGTGTCTATTGTAATATTTCTCATATATGTGTATTTTTTGTCTGCTAGGAAACTGACGCCTATTACAATTTTTATGTTAGTGAATGCATTTTGCAAGTTTTTTCTTATACACGTAAAGCTTATTCTATTTTTCTGCTATGTAATTGTGTGCATATTGCAATGTCTTTCATATATGTATATGTCTATGCTTTTTTCTGCTAATTATTTGGTGCCTGTTGCAATTTTTCTCATACATGTAACCGTTTCCCTTTTCCCCTGCTATGTGGTCATGTGCATACTGCTATTGTTATCTTCCATGTATATAATGTACACCTTTTACATTATGTGGAGCTTTCCTCCCTGGGCCTCTGCTGAAAAAGGACTTGTGTCCAGTCGGACCTTCCCAGTAAACAAATGTAAAATAAAAAATAAAATAAAAAAACTCTGCCTCATCCAAATGACTCCACACATTATGGCGCAACAAAGTTAAATCCCATGTTCTCTTCATTCTATGAATCTATGTATTGCTAACATTCTAAACCCCACATCATACCAGAGTCTTTCCATTTCCAACACCATTTTGGTAAGTCTGCTCTGCTCACATTGTATAACAGTAATTACCATACCTCTGTATGTCCTTCAGAAGTGAACACAGTGTTCCAGTCATGGTCACTCTGTACAATGGAATTATGACCTCAGTAACCATGCATGCACATCTATAATCTGATTCCCAAATGTTCTACTGGCCTTTACCATATTATATTACATAGTCTGATTGAGTTTGGGGCAGATTTTTACCCCACACTCTTTTTTACCTCTGTTTGGCTTAGTCTCTACCTACCAAGATTTTATTGCCTTACAGACATGCTGTAGTGTTGTGCTCCAAGCAAATAAACATAGACTTGAAGAAGGAATTTCAGATCTTCGTCTTTATCAAACTTGCTTAATTCACCATTCAGCAATGTACTTCCAGATTGTTCCTTCTACATGAATCAAATGCAAGAATTTTAGCCTTTCTATGACTGAACTGTTGGAAGTGATATCAATTATCTTCTTAAAAAGGTAACACGGATATTTAACTACTTTTCAAGTAAGGTGTCCAAGCTGTAGAAAATGCTTTACAGTGACACCTCCCATACAACAGCTATGAACATTCATACCTCTCAACTCTCCTGATTTTTGCACAATGTCTAGATTTTTGCCTCATATTTATGGTTTGTTCCTCATAAAATATTGGGTTTTAACAAATCACCAAAGATTGAAATCATTAAATTGTGACATACATTTGAGTTCTATACTTCATATCCTTAAGAAAATGCATCCTACACAAATCCTGTTATTCTAGAAACTTTCTAAGTTTGAAAGTGCAATATTTAAAATCTGTCCCTATATTTGGACCTTTGTTCCCCATTATCTTAGACTTTGTCTAGATTTCTTGTACTAAGAGGTTGAGAGATATGTCAACATTCCATACATAATTCCATCCATAATGAATCAACATTATCCTCAAATTCAACTACCACACCAGTATTGTCACACAAGTTCTAACAGATGCAAATGAAATTAAATCAGTGGTCATGCCCAAATTAACAACATACATTAAATTACTTGATAAGTCATTGTTTTTTTAAGATCAGGTCTTAAACCAAATTCAGGATGTTGCCTTACACTGCCATCCAGTCACTATGTTAAATGGACTTAATTCTAAAATATAATTCTATAAATAATCAGTAGCTGTAACTTAGTTAGAATGCTGCCATTTTATCAGGTTAGGCATTCTGAATCTAAAGGGCATGTTATATCTTAACAGCACACAGTACGGCCAACATTTGCAGAGAGAAGCATGTTTGTTTTCTCTTCACCAGCCTCTGTGTGGAGGAATCTGACTCTTACTGAGAGAAGATATCTATGCTCTCTTTCAGGAAAATATTTGTAAGTTAAGATTTAAGGTGATATTCATAGTAATACACCGTACAAGTGTGCAAGTGAAATCCGCACTATTCACAGACCAGTGACTCTAGTTTAAATAATTCTGTTTTATTAGATTTCTTTATATTCTTATATTTTTAAATTTAAATTTAGCTTGTTTTGAGAAATATATATTTATTATTATTATATTTTTTAAAAAAATAGCAATTGATTGATTGTTTAATTGATCTGATGATTAGATAATATATTTAAATAAGGAATGATGTTCAGTTTGAATGAAGTCTGAAGAAGCATCTGTTTGATGTGAAAGCGCTTACTGATGGTACCTGTTTGTTCCTATTTATACGTAATAAATCATTGGTTTTATGCTGTGGTTTTCTCATCTCCATTTTTGTTACATATTTCGGTTGCTGAATTGGTTTTGGAGAAGGTGAAGTTTATCCATAGTGGCTGCATTTGCTGTTTTCTTCAGTGTTTACCTCTGCGCAAACCTGCTTACAACCACTTGAAAGTGCCTTAAGCACACTGTATCCAATGGCCGGTATTCTGCCCAGCAACAAAACAAACACCTACTACAAGGCCGGAACTCAGGAGCATGCACACCATACACAAAATGATTTACCACTACGCCATACCAGATATGCAGAAATCGTATGTTGTCAGAAACATAACCTTAGCTCATTCATGAAACAGTACAGAGAATGTATACCTACAGCTGGATGGGCGTGTTTGTGCAAATATAGCACTATCTAAACAGATACAACATATCTATAGATGTAGTCACATATATATATATATGGGTCCACCTGACAACATCGACAGCTCAGAACGCCGACACTGAGAACACCGACGCCAGAAGATCGACAACTGAGAAGACCGACGGATGAAAACACCGACGCTGAGAACACCGACATGGGAAAAGGCTGTGTAAGTATGCAGTAGTGACGGATGTTAGGGTGCGAGTAAGGTAAGTGTGCGATATTGACAGTCTGTAGGGATAGAGGTGGGTTAAGTGAGTTAGGGTTAGGGCGCGGGTTAGGTAAGTATGCGGTAGTGATAGTCTTTGGGTTAGGGGCGGGTTAAGTGAGTTAGGGTTAGGGCATGGGTTAGGTAAGTGTGCGGTAGTGATAGTCTTTGGGTTAGGGGCGGGTTAAGTGAGTTAGGGTTAGGGTGCGGGTTAGGTAAGTGTGCGATAGTGACGGACCTTAGGGTTAGGGTTTGGGTTAAGGTTGTAGATAGTTTTGTATGTGAGGTTTAGTATGGGTTTGTAAGGATTTTGGTGTGCTTGTGTTGTGTGTGCGCTTTTTGGACAGGGGATTTGTTTTGTTTGTTGATTGTCATTATTATGGTGCGTTGGGCATGTGAGGTTTCGTGTTTGTGAACTGTCGGTTATGTAGTGTCAGTGATTTCGTTGTCGGGCATGTGAGGTTTCGTGTTTGTGAACTGTCGGTTATGTGGTGTCAGTGATTTCGTTGTCAGTGTTGTGATGTGTCGGTGTTGTCAGGTAGACCCATATATATATATATATATATATATATATATATATATAAATATCCAGAGATATATACATATATATACAAATATATGAACAGATATACATGCAAATGCTGACAACTACACATATATATGTCAACATCTAAATGTCCACATATACACATCAAGTGACATATATGTACGCAGATATATGTCTCCGTAAGTATATACAGACAAAGTTAGAAATATGTAAGCAAATATATATACCCAAAGAGGTATATATATGTCCAGACATCTGTAGATACCAATGATAGATGAACAGAAATATATATGTCCACATGTACCGTCAATGGGCCTGAGAGGCCGCAAACAATATACGTCACGTACGAATTTGCATACCCACCACCCAGCCAAACACGTCCGCCCTGCAATATACTACCAAGCTCATTGTATTGTATGTCTGTCAGTGAACTAGGGAATTAAATGAGCCCTGTTATGTTTCACATGTCGAAATCACATACCCCTCTCCCCCACCCACTAGGCAGCCCAAGCAGTACAGGCCCATCCAACCCAGCCATCCCCAACCCATACATGCATAACCCACAGTTCTGCTTCCCCCCACCTGCAGTACACACGCAGCCACCATCCCTACCTTGGTTACCACCCCATAGCTACCATACCACCACACATTGCCCTGCACCCCCATCCCTGGGACCCATCCCCTATAATGTCCCGACCCAAGTATCCTAGGTGTAGCACATGCCGTAGTCCATGCACATAGCCATGGGTACCTATGTAACTCTGGGTTTAGACAAAAGTTGTATACCCAATGTTCGGGCTGTCCCGCATGGGACGAATGATTACCTGGTACTAACAATAGATTTCATGTGTGACTCTGTGTACACTAACGGATTTAGTTGTAGGTATCGCAAAGCATACATGGCACACAAGGATGGCCGGTATGCACACGAAACACAGTACCCAGCAATAACAGGCAACATTAGAGGATATGTAGCTAAATATGTAAAGGTATGTGTGTGCATATATACCAATAACTACATGGAGATATACCTCTCCCTCTCTGTAGTACAAATGTATACATACATAGGCAGACATATATATAAATACTCACATATAGATATATACATATGCAGACACCCATACATCCATATGTCGTTTTATATATATATATATATATATATATATATATATATATATATATATGTATATATATATATGTATATATATATATATATATATATATATTATATATTATATATATCTATATATCTATCTATATATCTATCGATATATATATATATATATATATATATATATATATATATATATGTATGCATACATATACGGATATATATATATATGTGTGTGCGTGTGTGTGTGTGTGTGTGTGTGTGTGTGTGTGTGTGTGTGTGTGTGTGTGTGTGTGTGTGTGTGTGTGTGTGTGTGTAAATATACATATATATATATAGCTAGGATATGGTACAGCAGTTAAGAATTACATATGTTCACAGGCCGTGCCAATGGGGGTGAGGGGCCCAATCAACAAGCGTGTAACACATAGCATCAACTCCCCCCCTCCCAGCTAGACAGGTGAAACATACAAACACACAATAAAAGTAAACAAACCACTGCTTCCCAGACTACAGGCAGGATACTATCAGTGGGAGAGACCCACCAAGCCTAATCTTGAAACAAAGACAAGAATGTCCCTTGTGGGACAACCAAAAAATTCTATGGATATTTGGGTTTCCAGTGATTACACGGACTTCCAATGGTAGTGCATGCATGTTCTCGGACTACAAGGCTGAGGAAGACTGATGATCCATGGGTCGAGACAACATACGTGATGGGTTCCGAGAAGTGGGGAGTGGGCAGTGTGTACTGGTGTGGCCAGACCCGACCTACACCCGTAGTAAGGAAGAGTGCCAAAGAGAAGGTGTGGGTGGGGAACTATGGGTATGTAATTATGGGCCTAGGCATGCAGGTGTTGGTTGGGGCGGTTCAATGTGGACCGCCCCAGGGATGTAAGCAATAGTGTGCATTGGGCAGACCCAGCACCTAACGAGCAGCCACGCCCAGTACAAGTCCCACAGCAGCAATGTCTAGTTTACAGGGCAAAGGGCAGAATAACCAGATGTGCTTTTGCAAACCCACTAAATGACACCAAAGAACACATGGTCGCAACACCCCACTGTAGGCATGTAAGCCGAACTAATTGGCATCACAAGGAATGATTGTAGTCCTCAACCCCAGCCAGGGGTGTGAGTGTCCAGACCAACCCCCAAATACAGGGTATATACACAGATGTCACTGTAGAAGAAATGGCCAGCTGTGGACCTTCCTGTCAGCCATCCTGCACATCCCTGGGCATGTCCCCTACTATCAGCCCCTCTGTGTGGCCTAATACCACCACTTGCCTATTGACCCCTGTTTCATTCGTAGTAATGTTCACAGTCACAAGTAGGTGACACCCTCCACACAACTATTTTGGCAGAATCTAGAACCCCCAACCCAGATATCCTAGACTACACATGTAAATAGCACATGAAGGGAAAACTCAAGCACACTTGGATCACCACCTGCTCACCACCTGGCGAAGTCCACCACTCCCCAAATACCACTCCATACCCCTACACCAACTATTGACACTGACACCTCCTGTCCTGCCTTGCATACATATCCCAACACCTTGCATACCTGCACTACTGCTCCCCCATCACTCAGTCGAACGGCCTACTATACAGTTAAAATGCCCCCCTCCACCTACCCGCCTACACCTTCACTATTCACATCTACTGTACTACACAGGTATGGCATAACTAAACCTAACCTGAATACCTGAGTGTAACCTATCCAGAACTGCTAAACTGGAGTCCCACTTAACCTTACACTGACCTTCGTGAACAGTCATACCTGAAATCTACACCTGACTTAAGCATGTATAATACCAATATATACATGAAGTAGCATGGGGGTATGCAGCAGCAAGTGGGAGTACTCCTGTTTGGGCTGTGGTAAGCAATGCCCACACTGGTTAAGCAATGTGGAGGCCAACCCAGTGTAAGACGCCGCAACTGGAGGTCAGCATGTCTGAGCCTCACGCACACTAGAGCATACCCGCCTACACTTCCCCCGCAGTGCCTTAGGCATGCTGTAGCCCACAGCCTTTGCTGTGGCCACTAACAACATAATCAGCACTCCCAGGTCCCCTCCCCCCTGCACACTATAGTCCAAGTGAGTAACCACGAAGGCATGGCAGATATACAATCAGCTGCTGTTATCGCAAACATATCATCCGGCACAGTCAGTCAACAGTATAGGAAATGTATGTAAGTATGTACATTAATAGCAGCAAACATGTGCACAGTGCTCAGTCACTGTATTCTGAGCAGTCTATGAGTATCAATGAACAGTGCCTGTCTACACATACTGTGAGAACAGTAGTCTTGAATAATACTGAAGAGAGAAATAGAATACGAAGCACACCATGGGGGCGTGTTCCATCCACGGAAGTGGGAGATGAGGCTGGTCTGGTGTGAGAGCAGACCACTGCTTTTCAAACCCCTGGCAGGATGCTACCAGTGGGAGAAACAGTGTAGACCAGCAAAGTCTACTCATCACACAACAACAGGTCCGTCCCTGGGGGACGCACCAGACTTTGTGGGTCCCAATGATGTTTCCACCAGTATCAGAGGAGGATCAAGGGAAGGCTTGAACTTACATGGACTAAACGGATGAAGAGCCTGCAGAAGGGTACATCAAGACAGTAAAATGGAGAAGTACAGAGAGGGAAATGTGTGGAGGTGTGGTATGGCAGGGCTAGCAACTGGAGAATGGATGGATGTTGTGTACGTGGAGCTTGGGGGCTGGTGAAAGGGAGCATGGGTATGAGATTTAAGGTAGAAATATGCAAATTAAGCAGACCTGCAATAGTGTAGTGGGCAGAGCATCCGCCTAACGTGCATACATTCCCGGCTCAAATCCCACTGCAGCACATTTTATTTCCATATGAAATCGGTATATCAACATCATTTTGTTGTATAACCTACTAAATGGTATTTACACTTGAACAGGAGTACTGCATTACACATAGACCCACTCACTATTCAAAGGACATGAGATGACACACAGGTATGCATACACAGACAACCTTTAATGGTGCATTTTACAATAATGTATGCCATTACCTGCAGCACATAGATCTGGATGTATTTAATCAGTGAGGAATACAAGGAACATACACACAGAAAAGTAGATGCAGACAGTGTGGATATATAACATACTATGCTGTCCAGGCCAAGCCCATCATTTCGTACAACTGTAGACAAAGGATTTGCCATCAAGATAGGTAACAATAAACAATAACAGATGCAGTTCAACAGCCACCAGTTATACCCTGTAGCCAAGGCCTAGGGGGACATTTATTACCTGTGATAATGTCTATGTATCTGTCACATGTATGGACCATGACCAACAAATGTCATTGGAGTCAACGATATGACTGGGATGATAGCAGGAATGCTAGCAGTAAATAATGATAGGTCAATACCGAACAACGCCAAACCATATCACAGCAGGACAAAGCCAGCCATATATGTGGAGGACAGACAAAGGAACATAGGGCCATACTCATAATATTGCTGTTGCACACCCTGCAAATTACTGGTGTTAGAGAATTTGTTGCAACATACCCTTATGCAGGAATGACACATCAGGAACACAAATGGTAGAAGCCATGTACTGATAGCACACAGCAGACAGATTGCCGCAGATATATCTAGGAAAAGATCTTTGTGATGCACAGGCAAAAGCAAGCAGACAATCCACTGGCCATCATGTGGATAGGCCCACTGTTGAGAGCTATGCAGACAGACTGCATTTCATCCTAAACTACTATGTACACGCAAGCACTGCAAGACCAGCAATATACAATGCACATAACAACACTACTCACTCTGTCTGTAGGTCTGGAACTTCTTAAGATTGTGTAGTTGTCCTGTGTCTGCAAGCCCCGCTGTAATAGGTACTGCAAGCTGCCATCTGTAACACTGCTGCCCACATACAGGAAGGATGTCCTCCACACTGGAAAGGTGAAGGGACAACGCCCACATGAGTAAGCAATTTATAGTACTGGGTTGTCATGACAATGGTTAACTGAATCACTACACAGCAGGCTGCACGCAGTCAGCAACTGTTGCACACTGATTGGTACAGAGCCCATAACCTGATCATGTGCATCACCTACAAAGGCCATGCTGAAATCGATTCAAACCAACTCATTTGCTCTACTGGAGAGGGAGAGAGACAGAGAGAGAGAGAGAAAAATAAAAAAAAAAAAAAAATTATAAAATGAAACTCACACAGTGGGAAACAAATACCTACAAGCCACAACCGGGAAGGCATCACACCCATCCAAAAAATAAAAGGTATGTAAACATAACTGTATGTAATTTAATGTAGTATGTGGTATAGATTAATAGGATAGATGATGCAGACTGTTTGATATGTGCCATCTGTAGTTGTCCCTGTAATGATGTCCCGCTGAACAACTCCTCTGGACAATACTGTCTGTCCCTGTAAGCAGTGGGACATACCCGCTAACTGTGCAGATCAGCAAGGAATGACAAAGATGTCAGCCATAACATCTGTGTATGTTATGTTAGTGTGGACAATAGCTGGTGGTGGATGTACTGCCGTCATGATAGACACATGGGTGTCAGAGCACACCACTTGCAGGACAGTCATGTTAATGTGTAATGTTGCATACACAAATGCTATAGGTGTGTAATAGGCATACCAGCAATCTAACACCATATTTACCACCCTAATGTTAGTCTGTGTTCACATGTGGCACCTGTCTGTGTTGCAGCAAGGCAGAACAGTGCAGCTGTGAATGAAAGAGAGTTACAGAATATGGACCAGATGTCTGTATGCACTCCACATATCTGTGTGATACAGAATATGATGTATATGTGTACAGATACACAGACACTTATATAGACATAGGTATATCAACAATGTACAACATATATCTACACATATATGTACATAGATGTATATTTATAGACATATGTATAGTGGCACTGACAATGGCATGCAGGTGAAATAATCTGTAACAGGCCCGCAAAGATAAGTGTCCCCACAGGGAGCATGGCTACAAACACATAGCACAAAGCATGGCACATACACATAGCACAAAGCTTGGTGCAATACGACATATGACCCCATGGCAGGTAAGCAACTGACATAATTGCAGTCTGCAAATGGTTTGTTGCAGCTGATATGGTGGGGGGACAAATATGTGTATAAAGAACTATGGTAACCCTGCTGTATGTGTGGCTCAGACCTATTTCCATCTTTATGTCTTCCAGGAAACATGTCGCATAGTTGTCTTCCCGTGTACAGTGCCGCTGAAACAGCGATCATTATCGACCACCTGGTACAGCACTACGTACTGCTGTTTGTCCAGACAGTCCATGACCAGCAGGAGAGGACCACCCTGTGGAACAAGCTAGTCCACAGAGTCAATGATGTTGCACTGCATAACCGCAGCTATGAGCAGGTCCGGCATCATTGCACCAACCTGCTTCGCCATGTAAGTCAGCGTGCATCTGCCATAAGGGGGGACCACCTCGCAACAGGGGGGTGGAAACCTGCCCATCCACCCCTCACCCATGTGGAGAAGCTTCTCAGCAGCCTTGTGGCACTTGTCCACCTGCAGCATCAACACCTGGCAGGGCACATCTTGGAGGTGGGTGATGTAACGTAATGCTGCACTTACCTTTTATGAATGCCACAGCTGTGGCCACTGACATCAGCTTTCTCACACTCCTATGTAGGTTCCACCAGGATACCACCATGGCAGCAGCCCGTAGCTGGTGATTATGGTTCGTGTTCATGCATGATGATAAACTGGGCATGTAATAGCTATGGGATATCAAATGCACACATCTAACACACCTTCCCATATTGCATGCTGTACATGTTCACGTTTTGTTGCTGTGAAATGCACTGCATCACAGTAGAGACCATGCTGGGGTATCAGAAAGGAACAACAAACACATGCAAGATAACTAACATCCTGTCAATGTGCAATGTGTCCACAGGGGTGTGAAGTGTGGCAGAACACATGACCTAAAGTAGGGACATGTGTGACTCAACACCACCATGGCTGCAGCTGCACCCAGTCAGGTTAAGTAAACGTTGCAGACGTAACCCTGACCCCACAGCACTCATGACAGCAGTGTGTGCGTGCACTCCAAGGGATGTGCACATGAGTAGGCCTTGCAACCATGCAGAGTTGTGGGACATATGTAGTGCACCCCTCACAGCCATGGTAAGGTCCGCTGGTTGTCAGTGTAATAGTCATCTACTGGTCATACATGCACTGCTGATGTTGTGATCTGTAACGCAGACATCAGTCATCCACAAATGATAGCTGTTCACATATCATCCCAGGTATGAGTTGCTACAACACATAGGGGCTGTGAGCATTGGAGCTGACATAACCAACACAGTACTACAGATGCATCGATGGTTTCTACACCTGCGAGGTATGGTGCACAGTACAAGGCAGGGTGCAGAATAGGTCCACAGTAACACTTTGTACATGGGTGCAGTGTTAACACGGGGAAGGATCATCACCTACCAACAAAGCCGTGCCTCACACACATGTACACTGCTGCTAGCATGATGTCACTATAGTTGCACTGCATGCTATTGAGCTCCATATGTAATGCATGTTGACAGAAGGGTAATGGGAGGACTGTGTGTAGCAATGTTGTGCAAATCCATATGTAGGGGTGTGTGTGTGTGTGTGTGTGTGTGTGTGTGTGTGTGTGTGTGTGTGTGTGTGTGTGTGTGTGTGTCTCGGTTGTGTTCATAACTGTAATCTAGTAGAGTGTGGACGATGCATGTCAGATGTGTGTGTACATGTGTGTGTGTGTGTGTATGTGTGTGTGTGTGTGTGTGTGTGTGTGTGTGTGTGTGTGTGTGTGTGTGTGTTTGTGTGTGTGTATCCATGTATGCACAGGCGATAGTGGGATTGACCACATGGCAGTACTTCCCCTTGGGATTGTGCTGTACATGGAGTGAGACACGGAACACCAGGACAACCTGTCACGTATGTGAACACAGGACAGATGATAGCATAACAAGTTCTGTAGCGTGAAGCATACATTGGGAGATGCAGTACATACCAGGTATACACATCATATTGCCAGCAGCAGATAGTTAACCGTCTACCCACATTTGCAGCACTACAAATGCAATGGGGAATTACCACAGCACATCAGTGCGTGTATCCAGGTAGCACTATTGTCCGCATGATGGGTCGCTTTTGCAACAAATGAGTCATGGACTGAGCAAGACTGTAGTATGAGGCTCTGGTGTGTGACATATGTAGTAAATGTAGTAGCCCCAACCATATAGGGGCCTCGTACACCATTACTGCCCATACACAGGGTAATACAGGGTGACAGCAGTGAGGCCATTTATAACCTACTCCACCCAAGTCAGCGAGGTGATGGAGTAACAGGTGAGGTGTTGTAACAAACACTTGTAGGCATGGCGAGGAATGATATGTTAATGGGCTATAGTGATACGTGTATATTAGCAAGTGCAATACAGGATGGGGAACATATGTAACCGACTATGGGACTGTCTGCAAACTCAGGGAAAGTGAGGTAGTAAGGTGGCTGTGAGTGTGAGTGTGTGTGAGTGTGTGTACTGCTATGGACTGCTGTACAGGTCTTAACATGTGTATTTGTTTCCCCCACAGGTGGCGAGTTGGTTCAGGGTCCCTCCTGCTTGCAAACTGAGGTAGGTGTCCCAACATACACTGATGATGATGATGGTAAAGGTGAGGCACAGGTGGGGTTGTCAGCAGCTGACACTTTGCCAACATGTGTCATCACCCACCTAGCCAGCCCAAGCCTGCACACACTTACGGTGACCCTACAAACCTCACACATGTGGCCATAGCAGAGGAACAGTTGGCACTTGGTGGCAATGACCAGGAAAGTGTGGTGTCCATGCCAACTGTGTCAGGTCACAGTCGGCATAGCCAGATGTCTGGAAGGCCACCACATCGGCAGATGTACCATGGTGCTTGTGGGAGGATCGCAGGTCATCATGCCCCTGGCAGAGGCGCCATAACTGGTACCAACAGGAGCATGTTTCAGGCCATAATGGAGGTACAGGCATGTATGGAAATGCACACCAGACAGGGCCTGAGGCTACAGAGGTCTGCTTTTGCAGCTGTAAGTGGCAACCTCCATGAACTCACTGGTGCCTTCCGTGAATATACCGAGGTCATGGATAGACGGTGGGGTGAGATGGTTGGCCTCCTCAACCATGGTATGTCTGTACTAGAATGTGTGGTGGGAGTGGTGCAATAGCCATGTGGATGTAGGCCAGAGACACCAGCAGCTGGCGGTCAATGTGTACATGCCAGGATGCACAGCCATTCCCATAGTGGCAGTACCAGCCTTAGCACAACACAGGGGCTGTTGTCCACACCACACCACAGCAGGCCTCGGGCACATGGCCCTGGCTAGTTCCAGGTGGGACATGGTTCTAGCGGACATATGTCATCATCAGGGGAGAGTAGCACCTCAAGGTCTGTACCTGCACGTACTCATGGAACCCCTGGCAGGCACAGTCAGCATGTCCATGGCTGGTGGCAGTAAACTGCACACCCTGCCAGGTATGGTCTGCAGCTGTCCAACATTACCCGTATAGGGCAGCCACATGGCGGAACTGTGTGCATGCATACCCACACACTATGCAACCACACCTAGGGTGACTCCATAACAACACACACCACATTATCATACCTGAAATAAGTAACCACACCCCTCACCCACACACATGGTGACACATGTTTGAACCACCCTCAGCCTCTGGAACACCTGAAACGCACCCTGTGCATATGATACCTGTGCCACATCCCTGCCATCCATAACATTGATGCAGGGATAGACTAACATGGTTCTGATGTACATGGTGACTGTAATGGAGTGCCGCAATGTACTATAGTGTAGAATGTAGTCAGGGGTAATATGTACTGCATATATGTCAGGTAGTGTAGCCATGCAGCTAAGATGATGTTCACACACCCTGTGCATATGATGATACCTGTGCCACATCCCTGTCATCCATAACATTGAACCAGGGACAGGCTAACATGGTTCTGATGCACACGGTGACTGTGATAGTGTGTTGCAATGTACTGCAGTGTAGAATGTAGTCAGGGGTAATGTGTACTGCATACATGTTAGTTAGTGTAGCTATGCAGCTATGATGCATCTCAGCTGTTGGTAACACCAATTGATATCCCCATACTGTCATCCATTTGTGGTGTAGACATATATGTGTCAGCAGGAGGATGGTCCGCAGTCATATTCCACAGTGGTATGTCAGTGTGGTGACACCATGGCTCTGACATATGTGGTGTACAGTTGCACACATGCCACAGGTATGCATAACAGTTATTGGCCGTGCAAACCTGACTGGTGGCCTGCTGGTACAGGTATAATCTGCACCCTTATGTCAACCCATCCACAATCACGCACATCCTTACTTGGCGACACTGTGTTTAGACCCCAACCCGGGTATGTAGTGCTACTGAACTGTGTGGCTGTCATTGCACACACAACACCATCTGTAAGGTGAGGTGTGTACCAGGTCACGTGCTACATGCAGACCATCCACAGACACATATAATATGGTAATGGGGGATGTAATGTTTGTATATGGAGAATGCATAATGTGTCATACCATCATATACACATTGACTGACACATAACAGGTAGACACACATCTTAGAGACCTGGTTGTATAGTTGCTAACTAGTCCATGTGTCCAATGTGTTACAGGTAGGCTGCACACAGCACATGTGTAACTGGGTTGCATCCTGTTATCTGTTACCTGTATGGGTGATGGTGACATTGGCCACCTGAGAGTGGTACGTGGGCCATATACCAGGTGTACCATGGTATAAAGACAGTGTAAACAGCACCCACATCCCCCACTGGATATTGTACACACTAAAACCCATCTTGATACTCTGACATACCCACTATCACACATTGGCCAAGACGCAATAACAACCCATTGCATATCACAACAGTGTTACCACAGGGATATGCATGTGATGCACACGCCACAGGCATAGTAGGGTGTTGCATTGCATTGCTACACCTATGAGCGACAACAACAATATCCATACTACTGTGTGGCAATGTGTATCGTAATAGGAGTATGTGGACTCGGACTGGTGCACCCTACAGATATGCACACATGCACACATACACACACATGGCAGACCTCAATGGGATTCCCATGTCTACTGAACCATTGGTACAACACTGTTGTGCTGGTACTGTAAGGCACATGAGAGGAGTGTAACAGGCTACATGTTACGTTAATGGGGTTGAGAGGAACCACACACTATATGAGTTGTACAAATAGGCATCCCCCCAGCCAAACACGTCCACCCTGCAATACACTACCAAGTGTTGGGATCCCATAACCAGAGCCAGTGACAACATGGGCATATGATGTTACCTGTACTACATCCCATCTGTATGATTTCAGGCTGTTATCGGTAACATATCATGCAATACAGTCTGTCTCCCATGGGGAATGTATTATGTGGAAGCCATCAACATTACCAGGCTTCAGATACACAGACACAGATATGCAGATACAGGTATACATATTTATAAACATGTAGATATATATATATATATATATATATATATATATATATATATATATATATATATATATATATATGTATGTACATATACATGTGACTACACATACACACGCAGTTATATGTACGGTATGATAAATAAGTGGTAGGTGCACACAATAAGGAACAGCCACTATGCCTACAGTTGACCCCTGAACAACTGGGCACTGTATGTGCCACCCATACAAATGACAAATGTTGCCTGTAATATACACCCACAGAGAGGTCATAGGAAAACAACACACACAGGTTTGCAGACATGGAAACCTTTCATTGTGTACTATTAGAGTTCTACATGACATGCTATATAGCTGTTCAGACACTGACAACTATATCAATGGAGTGATGCTACAGTGGACCAGTTACAGTCATACAGTAGGCTGGAAAGGTTCACAGCTGTTGTTGTCCAGGCCAAGCCATTCACATTGTACAATAGGAAAGACACACTGGGCCACAGGATACCTAACAATCAACAGTATGTACTCCAGGTGTGTAGTTCAGCAGCCTCTATCTACACACTGTACAAACACAGTATGTGGTATAAATGTCTTATGACCACATGGGTTGTAACTGCAACATAACATGGCATAACTGACATAATCACTAGCACACCAACACACAGAAAAGTTTGTATGGCAGGGGGCAGTAGTCCTGCAATACCCAGATCCATGTCAGTAATGTGTATATAAGTGAAGTATATGGTACTGTACATCCAGATACCTAAAGGCAGCTCAGCCCTGATACCCCCACATTTTGTAGCAGCCTAGGTCATTTCTGGTGCTCCCCCCCATAGACTCAATAATATAAGGCCATATACCACTGTTACATACACTGAGCTCTGCGGTGCATGAGGGCACACATGTATTGTGCAGGTGGTGCTCACACATATATATCCCCAGCCCCACCATATGTGTGGGAGTTACAACGGCAGTGAACTGATGGCAGAAATAGCAGTGTGTTATACTCCCAGCCCACTATGGATCAACCACCAACATCATGACATATGTGCAAAGCTTGGTATGTAGGTGATGGACAGAGGCTGGAATACACGCACATATGTGGACAACTGTTGTCATACACTACACAAGGTGCAAGTGTTACAGGATAATCTGTAACATACCCTTAGTCAGGGAAATGCTGGTAGAAACAGTCATGGATGTTGTCATGTACCGGTAACACACAACACACCACTGCCAGGGTATTATCTGACACAAGATCTGTGTGGTGGACAGACAAGACATGATAGGCACAGCTCTGGCCAGCATGAGTGTAGGCCCACAGTTGTGTGCTAAGCAGATGGACTGCATTCCATGGCAAACTAGTATGTACACCCACACCCTGTAACATGAGTACTGTACAAAGCATAACACAACTCCATTCACAGTCTGTCTGTACTTCCTGATCCTCCTACAAATATGTGGCTGCCCTGAGTGTGCCAGTTCTTCTGTATGGGGTATTGCCACATGCTGTCAGCAGCACTGCTGACCACATACAGGACGGGTGCCCATCACACAGGAGATGTAATGGGACCATGCACACATGATGTGGGAATCTATAGTGGGTGGTTGCCATGACAGTGTTAATTGGGTATAGTACACATGTGTAAACATATATCTGGCTATCTGGATATGTATATGTACATATATTCCCACCATATGTCCTGGACATGAAGTGTAGGCCAACCCCAGCCCGTATGTTCCCAATGTTGTGGTTGCAGGGGATGTCAGGTATCTATAGCAGGTATACTAGTAGACTATTGCTACTGTCATTGGGATTGTCTTCACAAACATGGTGTGTGTGGAAGGTCACATCTGCTCATAACATGTGTGCCATTGGTTACTGAATGACATCCAAAGGACATCAGTGTACAGTATCACTGCTAGCACGTAATGCCACTGTGGACTGCACCAGAGATATTGGCCAATATATGTGGAGGGTCTGACACAGTCTGTGCAGTCCAGAGGTATACACATAAGCCCTTAGTGCTACAAATGTGTACCATGCCTGACAATATGGATGTGGATGGCCATGTAGATGGGGTATAACACATAATGACTGGTATATGATGTCCATCATAGGTCATGCATTCAAACATACCTGCTTGGCATGTAATGGTATGATCGCTGGTACAGGGGTGCCATGGCCCCATACTACACAATAGGTATTGACATACATCTGCACTGCATCCCACTGCCCTGTCTGACATACATGACTGTTAGGGGAGGTCCAGCAGTGGGACATCTGGTTAGTATCTGCACATGACATCCCACTGGGTAGGTACACTCAGCTGCTAGGCATGTCACAATGCAATGTGCAGGCTGCAGGGAGACTGGCTAAACACTGGCGTACACCTCCCAAGGGGGAATGCACATGTACCTGCATATAAAGCAGGCTATACAGGCAGGTCACAGCACAGGGTAAGATACACCTGTGTGACAGTGCATATCCACAACCAATGTGAACACAGCCACATATGGTTAGCTAGCATGGTATTACACTACATGGACTATGTGTTCGACACTATCCTCATATTTGCCACTCACAGACTGACCCTACATATACTGGCCTGTTACACAGTTTGGTCTGGTGGCTGTCTGTGGTATGGGACATGTGTGTTTATGGCCCTGCAAACATGTAAGCCACTACAGTAGCACACAGTGGGGCAGCATGTAACATCTGATAGTAGGGGAACTAGAACAATGTCACCTACCACAGTCTGTACACAGGCTAAGGTACATATCAACACTACACACACTGTCAACATTCACCATAGGTACATAGACCTCAGTACAGTACGAACATCTACAGAATGTGCAGGTAATGTCATGTAATGTAACCCTATTGTACATAACATGTATGGCAGTCAGATATATCAGTGGTTTGTTCTCAGATATGATGCCACAAACTATGGTGTACAGCACATATACACCACTTCATGCACGACATATGTGCAAAGGTTGACAGAGGTGTGGCTAGGAGCACATACACAGGGCCAATATTGACATGTTGCCATGATAACCACATACATTTACTGTTGTTACAAGGTTGCTGCAACATATGCCCTTTGAGGGATATGACGTCTTTGACTACCACAGCTTTCTCCATCTACTGACTGCAATCCTCACACTACCTTCAGCAGTCTAGATGCTCTGTGGTGACACATGCAACCACAGACACAACACTGCCCAGGCTGCAGATGACCCCGCAGATGGCGATTCCCCATCAACAGGAAACTGACATGGCAGGTATTGAGACATGTACAACAGCCATATCCACACAAACACTGTGAAAGCAACATTACTCCAAATGCAGTATAGCGGCACTTACAGTCTGTAGTCAGGTCAGGCACATCCACCTCCTGTTTGTTGCACTGTTTCCACAGTGTATGTTGTTAGAGGTACACTGCAATCCATCTGAGATGCTGTTTGGCACATGACAAATCTAGTTCCTGCTCACAGTGGGTGATAAGGGCAAACACCACCATGATGTTCCTAGGTATTGGAGTGTGTTTCCATACAATTGGCTATGGGAATGTTACCACAGCTGTTTCACATGCAATCAGCTAGGGAAGGGCTGCGATTCATGCAGAGGCCATCAGCTGATCATGAGCATTACTTACATTACACACGCTGCTGCCTAAGCAAAGCAGGTGTAGGTTTCCCCGTCCACCTGAGAGGGGGTGGGGAATGCAGACAGAGCCAAATACGTGTCAGGGAGGGGTGGGAGGGTAAAACTGAAGCATGTTTGTGTCACACAATAGCAGCACAGGGTATCAGACTCTTGACAGCTATGTAGTGCTAGCACAGTTCACTGCAATTATTGGATGCACCACATGGGTTACCTGATATGGAGCACTCAGAACATATATGTGATGGTGAGTAACATCTGCAACAGGGATACAGTAGCTGTATGGTAGGTGACATACATGTGCCTGTCAGCATGAACAGGTGCCAGCATCAACACAGCCACACTCTCACAAGGGCACACACACATTGACCCAAATGGCAGGGCCAGGTGTACAACTCATTGGTTGTGGGATTGCCACATCACATCACTGTGCAGGTATTCCATGCAACACACAGGCCATACTGGGGCTGTATGGGAAAAGGGTATGGGAAGGTGTCTGACATCAGACCGCATGCAGCAGTACACCCAATAGGGTTGTAGGGAGTGTGGATATGAACATCTGCAGCATGCAGCACACACACAAATACACAGGGTGCCACTACTGACATGCATGGGTGCATGTCTGCACAGGTGTGTGGTGTTCGACTGCACCAGACAACTGTCCAAGGCTAGTCGATGGGTGTACCTTGGCATCAGGCCACATGACAATGGTCTGCATTGTGGCTCAGGGATGTAATGTCTGCATTTGACCACACAGGTGTGTATTGTATCCCCCATCCGGTCACCTGGGTGACTACTATGTGTGGGCAATGCTGTGCATTGCTTGCCATGTCTGTGTTCCTTCATCCATGACATGGACGGCATCTGGGAAATGCACATCTCCCACATGCATGTACAGTGACATGTGGAACTGTGCCTGGGGGGTCCGGCCCATGTTGTGAACACAGATTATCATCAGATGTGCCAGTCCCAGCCACCTGTGCCAGGAGCTGGTAATGGCCAGCAGCTTTACCCTGTCCCTACATGGAGTGCATGCTATCAACGTTCCTTGGTGTCAGTGGCATCTGTCCATACGGGTATGTTGTCAGGCATGGTATGTCCGCTGTGGTGCAGTTGTTCATTGGGGAACATGGATGAGGTGCACTGTCTGCACGTATGTGCATATTGGAGAGATGGATTGGGTGTCATGCCCTCTATGGCCCACTGCTGTCAGTCCATAGTTCCTATAAGTGGCCAATATGCAGTGTACTACCCACATATTGGCTGTTACCTAGGCATTTGTGTGTGTGTATGACACATGGGGTGAGAGTGTGCTCTGGGTAATACTGGGGATGCTAAATGTGATTGCCTGGCCTTGATGTCACATGTCTGAGTATAGCTCTGCACCCTGGCCTCTCAGCCATATCACATGTATTAGCCCTGTACAGTGGACATTGTGATATATAGTATGGCCACAATATAAGAAATATGCAAAACCCACTCCACATTGGCCACAGTCACAACCACCTCTACACAGGTTACAAACACACACTCACAGACACACCTGTCATGTTTGGGAGTAGAGTAGAACCCCCTACTTAACTAGTGTATTACACTACAGCACTACGTAGTTATAGTACGCGTCACGGATATTACTGGAGTAGTCCTTTCCCAAAAGTGTATTTCACACTGACTGACATTAGCAGAATTCCCAAAGTAGGGCATTTGAAATGACTGCGAGAGACTAGCCTAAAATGCATTGCTCCCTACACAGACAGTGACACACACAATGCATCCAGAACTGCCATGTGTGGGGATGGAACCCAACCACACTTCTAATTCACAATACAGCATTATGCAGTTACAGGATGTGCTATGGTGATTACTGGTCTATACCCTCCCCAGAGGTTTATTTCTAGGTGAGTGACATCGGCAACCTTGCCAAAGGTAAGTATGTGAAATGTGAGTAGTGTGAGTACCCTAAAAACATTGCTTTCTACACAGTCAGACATGCACGCATACACACACATTTGGCAGGTCGAGGGGGTAGAACTCCCAACTAACTCCTTAATCACACTATGGCCATACGATCTTACAGGACATGCTACGGAGATTACGGGGCTATGATTGTCCCAGAGGTGTATTTCAAGGTGCATGACATTGGCAGTCTTGCCAATGGTGGGTATTCGACTTGTAAGGGGTGTGAGTATCCTAAAAAGGATTGCTCTCTACACAGTCAGACATGCACACAAACAAAGACACACACACACAGTTGCCACATCTGGGGTTTGACCTCCTACCTAACTACCTTATCACACTATAGCAGTACACAGTTAAAGCATGTGCTACGGCGATTACTGGGCTACAGCTTTCCCAGGGGAGTATTTCTAGGTGGGTGACATCAGCAGCTTTGCCAAAGTTGTGTATGTGAAATGTAAGGGGTGTGAGAACCCTACAAGCATTGTTCTCTGCACAGTCAGATATGCACGTGTACACACACAGTTGGCAGGTCAGGAGCTAGAACTCCCAACTAACTCCTTAATCACACTATGGCCATACAATGTTACAGGATGTGCTACAGAGATTACTGGGCTATGATTATCCCAGAGGTGTAGTTCAAGTTGTGTGACATCAGCAGCCTTGCCAAAGGTGGGTATTCGACTTGTAAGGGGTGTGAGTAGCCTAAAAAGCATTGCTCTCTACACAGTTAGTGACAGACAGACAGACACACACATGTTCACACACAGACTCACACATGCACAGTTGCCACGGCTGGGGTTTGACCTCCTGCCTAACTACATTATCACACTACAGCAGTACTCAATTACAGCATATGCTATGGAGATTACTGGGCTACATCTTTCCCAGGAGTGTATTTCTAGGTGGGTGACATCAGCAGCCTTGCCAAAGTAGGGTATGTGAATAGTAAGGGGTGTGAGTAGCCTAAAAGGCATTGTTTTCTATGCAGCCAGTGAGAGACAGACACATGCTTACACACACACAGTTACCATGTCTGGGGTTAGAACTCCTACCTAACTAGTCTATCACACTACAGCAGTACACAGTTATGGGATGCACCATGGAGAATACTGGCCTACATCTCTCCCAAAGATATACTTCACATTGGATAACATCAGCAGTCTTGTCAGGGTACCGCTATGGGGTGGTCGGTGTGTGCATGGCCCATACACCATTCATGTAGGGGTGACACCCCACAGGCAGCCACACACGGAGTCATATGTCACAGGTGCATGTATAGGGCAACTAGCTGACTACGTCCTTGTACAGCCATGTTGCGCAGTTGGCACATGGACCACATAGTCTGTGGTGCTGACAGGTACTGGTTGCTAGTAACTGCAGTGTGTGACATCTGCACCTGATGTGTTTGGGGCCCTTTGGCTGTGTGCTCGGTGGACAGGCATGGATGGTTCCTTGTCACAGTCACCCTCTTCCACACATCTATATCCATCTACCTTTGGCGTATTATGGTGTGTTATCCTTACATATATATCTGCATTCCTAGCCACTGTGTGTGCAAGGCATGAGCGGTGCATACTGACATGTGTCTGCAGTAACAATTGCAACCGCTGGATATGTCTGGTCCACGGGTGTTTGCATACATGGCCTTCATGTGTTTGTGTGTGTGAGCATGCCCAGTATGACATTTCAGTATATTGATGACTGACATTGCCTTCATTTCTCTAAGTGTGTGAGCATGCCCAGTAAGGCCATCTGTTATGCATGTTTGGAGCATGTCTGGTGGTTTGTACTGCACAGGTGACATTTGTGTTATACACTGACAGGTAGCATGCTGTGTCTGCAGGGTATCCACAGATCATTTGGCATTGACTGTTGCAACATGTCTGCATAGTGGGGGGTACACCTGACTATTTCTATGCTTCTACACAGGATTGGGGGGGCACACTTGACTGTTACTATATTACTATGTGGGATGGGGGCACACCTGACAGTTGTATGCATTTGCTAGGACTGCACTGGTATGTCCTGTAGTCCATTTCAGTCAGTAGTCTTACCTATTGTGCTGGCTACGCCATACCGGTGTACTACCGTTCTTATCTTTTGATTGCATACACATTAGTTTCTGACTTCCTAGCCATCACAACTGAAATACCACTATCTGGCCTGCTGTAGTCTGTCCATGTAGGCCTGGGTGGGGGTCACCCATACCCCTCATTCAGAGGCCATCGTACGGCATTTGTTTGTGTTTGTCTACACCTGTCCTGCTGGCTGTGATTGGTGTTGGGTATGTGACCCCCCTCCTGACTGGCATGTGTGAGTCCCTTATCTTGTGGGTGCCCCAGTATTGTGGGTGGTGCTGCAGGGCTGCCTATGTCAGATGCACATAGTACACTGCCTACGCATGGTTAGGCACAGGTAGTGTAATGTTTGGCATCCCTTTTACTGTATGTGAGAGTCAGAGAGAGGTGCTATTCCCTGGGTCCCTCCCATGTCAGTGTATGTGCTATGTGTTGCCTCTTTGCCAGGGCCAGGGCATACTGGGCATGCCTCCTTCTGCCTACTGGGACAGGCTCAGGTTGTTCCTCCCCCAAGTCACTCTGTGCCTGTGCAGGCCATGGCATTGGTGGGGGGCTATGTGGTCCTGCCCCTTTCTGCTCCTGCTGCAGCTGTTTCCACAGGATCATATTGTGTAGCATGGCACATACAAGGATAATTTGGGTACATGTAGTTGGTGAGTACTGCAAGGCTCCACTAGATGTTTCCAGGCACCGGAACCATGACTTGAGCATCTCAAAGACATGGTCTATTATGATTCTTGTTTGTGCGTGTACCTCATTATGGAGTTCTTGTTTGAGTGTGTGTGCATTTCTGATGGGTGTCATCAGCCACGGCTCAAGTGCGTATCCAGCATCCCCCACTAGATGACCGTGCAGGATGTCCCCACTGGCAAATTTCTGGTACAGCTGCGTCAGATGCCAGATGTGGGAATTGTGATAACTTCCAGGGCATCCAGCACACATGTTCAGTATTATGCCCTGGGCATTGCACACGACCTGGCAGTTGATGGAGGGGAAGTCCTTGTGGTTGATGTAGAGCCTACCCTGCTCACTGGGTGGTGCTTTGATGCATATGTGCATGCAGTTTATTGCACCCACTACCTCAGGGTATTCTGCTATTTGCTGGAAGAGACGCATACTGCTGGCCAACCCCTCATAGGTGAGGGGGAAATATACGTGCTCACCGACATGTGCTGCCATGGTATCCAGGAACTGGTGGAGTACCCTGGATGCTGATGCCTGTGAGATCCCCATCATATCCCCTGTTGGCCTTTGGAAGGTACCTGTAGCTAGTATTCTTAGGCCTACACATGCCTTCATTTCCACTGGGATGGGTTCCCCTCTGTTAGTTCTGTGTGTCAGACATGGCCAGCACTGCTCAACAATCTGCTGTAGGAGGTCTCTGTCCATCCTATAGCGCTCAACTATCTCCAGCTCATGTAGCCCTTGGTAGGTTATCCTGGGTCTGTACACTCTTCTCCGTCTCCTCACTGTGGGTTGGTCGGCAGCATTCCCATTCTCAACACCCTCAGTCTCTTCCATAAGTTGTATGATAGCTATTGCAGCCCCTAACATTTTGCTGTTGTGAGTGTTAAAAGTTCCATGCTTGCTTACACCGGTAGTGTAGGGTGTGGGAAAAACCAGAGGGGTAGGTGTTTGCATAGTTTATAGTGGTATTCTGAGCTGGTCTGGTCTGCTGCCTGTGTAATTGGCTGGTTCTGATATGTTTCACCTGGCAGCAAACCTAGTACCCCTTGATTAACTTCCTACTGCTGCTTTCCCTTCCCATTTCCCTTCTGATTCATCCCAGGGGTGCGCCGCACAATCGGTGTACTCCAATGTGCACACTGCTGCTATTTCCTTGGTTCACTTCCTTTATCTTCCTGTAGATCCCGTTGCATGGTGCGTACACCTGCTTACACTTTGTCATACATGCTGGGCAGGTTTAGACACACCTCCTGGCTTTGTTGTGCTAAGCTGGATGGGACCCCAAGCCACAGGCCTCCAATCCGCTGACAGTATGCCTGACACTCCCACACATGATGTCACCTACCTCCTAGTTTTGCACTCAGCTATTCCTACTCATACACTTTTGGGACCTGCCTCACATGCTGGGGAAAACCAGGATTCACTATCCTTCCCCTCATTTGCATAGAATTGCCTGCTAATGTATAGTTACATGTGTCACACTGTGTCTCCCCCCTTAGCAACCACTACTCACTGGTCAGGTTGTCTTTTGCCAGCCATTGACTTGCATGGCAGAATACTGATTTTAGTTAGACTGCTTTTTTTAGGTTTATTTTCTTATTTCCCCATCGATCCCATTTGCACGCCGCTGCCCTATGCTTCACCGGTCATGATCAGCAGACATGTCATAAAAGTTGTATTTTGTACATTTGACATTGTTTGCAATGACAATGGCCTTCTACTTGGCCATTGGCATGCTTCCTCAATGATATGCAGCCTTTATTTGGAGCTGTCATAGCTCCGTTTTGGAGTTTGCAGTGCTTTTTAGGCTACTCACACCCCTTACAAGTCAAATATCCACTTAGCCAAATAAATGAGATGCCTACTATGACAGTCAGCATAAAGTCTTGGTTGATAAATCTTAGATGTAACAGGATGTTGAAAATAATTATCTGGACAAACAAATCAGCAGACTTTACATCTTCTGCAGGGGAAGTTCCCATTCAACTTGAAGGGCATTAGTCTGAAAGCACTAATCCTGTTATGGCCATTGTTTTGTTATTTTAACTTATTTTAAAGTTTAATAAATTTGTTTTATGTTATATACCAGGGTGGTCCGACAAGGTTTTGTTCTTATTTGGTACTTGTTATACTGTCTTGGTCCTTTAGTGCTCCTGGGTTTGTTTGTTATATTTAAGAAGAAGTGAGTAATTCAGCATCCTATAGTATAGCACTTGTCATTTGTTCACATGTATGGCAGATAGTACATCAACAATGACAGATGGTGGTGCAGCACAGCAGACTGTTGGTGACCACTATAAGGCTGTTGATGATGATGTCATTACTCTGATACAACTGGTACAGCCTGGAGACAATGGCACATAATCACAAAGTAGACTGGTAGGTTATCCCACCACAGCAGTTTGATGATTAAAAACCTCAGCTTTGGCCGGCTAAGAACTTGCTATATTCAACTGGACGTATAAGAGAATTTAAGTACCTTTATCTGCTCTTTTTTTTTCCAAAAAATACAGTATTTAAATTGATTTTAACTGTGTGGAAGGAATATTAGCTGAATTGGAAGTTAGTCAGTGTTTGCTGAATTTTGTTATTTGCTAGTAATTACAGGTGTGGGGTAGTCACATTCTTTGATTTCCTGTCCTTGCCTATTTAAGTGGTACAGTGTGAAATATTTTCTGCTTAAAAACCTCAGCTTTGGCCGGCTAAGAACTTGCTATATTCAACTGGACGTATAAGAGAATTTAAGTACCTTTATCTGCTCTTTTTTTCCAAATAAATACAGTATTTAAATTGATTTTAACTGTGTGGAAGGAATATTAGCTGAACTGGAAGTTAGTCAGTGTTTGCTGAATTTTGTTATTTGCTAGTAATTACAGGTGTGGGGTAGTCACATTCTTTGATTTCCTGTCCTTGCCTATTTAAGTGGTACAGTGTGAAATATTTTCTGCTTAAAACCTCAGCTTTGGCCGGCTAAGAACTTGTTATATTCAACTGGACGTATAAGAGAATTTAAGTACCTTTATCTGCTCTTTTTTTTTCAAAAAAATACAGTATTTAAATTTATTTTAACTGTGTGGAAGGAATATTAACTGAACTGGAAGTTTTCACTCTGCTCTTCAGTTAGTCCCACCCACCCTCTCTGTTTTTGTTTTGGTGTTAATCTTAGTGGCCTTGCAACTGCCCGCACCTCTTGTAAATTTGTGTTTAGATACTCCTTCTGGGCCCATCTCATTTGCTCACTCAACTGAGTGCAGTGAGATCATATTCTGATTTCAGGCACTCCTACTGTGTACAGAGCATCTGGGAAACAGAAAAAAAAAAAAATGTAAGCTTGTTTCCTGCCTTTCCTGTTAAGTGGTATAGACTATTTGTAGGTTTCTGAGCCCCCAAGCCCTTCTGTGTTGGAGGGAAGCCTTCTAGCTTAGTTTTTTTTTCTTATAACTACCAGTTTTCTAGTTTCAGCACTCAAATCTGTTTCTTTGATCTCAGCACTTGTTCAGAAAAAAAAAAAAATTTCATCTGCTTTTACTGTACTTGTGTTTCTACCTACTTTTTTTACTTTTGCATCATCTTAAAAGTACTCAATTGTATTTATTACTGCTTGGTGTAACTCATTCTAAGCCTTTCTGTTTAAACACTTGGGCTTCGGACCAGTTGTTTTGCACTGAGAGGGTTTGTGGTCTGCACTGTAGTGGCAGAACAGGTAGCTTACATCCTTCTAGGTTGGGAACTGCTGATTGAGGGCTCAGTGTCTGTTATTCTAAAAGTGTATTAATTCTGGTTTAAGCACTTGGGCTTTCAGGCCAGTTATTTTACATTAAGAGGGTTCGTGGTCTGCACTCTTGTGGGAGGAGAGGCTGGACTCTGCCCTTCTGAGCTGGGAATTTCTGGTTGAAGGCTTATAGTGCATGCATATCTGAACTGCTTCTTACTAAAGTTGGTGCGCCTTGTTTGCTGTGGCATAGACTGGATTCGGGCCTGCTGGATCTAGCTTTGTTTGTGTAACTTGAGCACTAATCCAGGCATTCTCTAAAGTATTCAATTGTATTTATTACTGCTTGGTAGTAACTTGATTAAAGTGTAGCTATCATTCTAAGTCTTTTGGATTAAGCACTTGGGCTTCAGACCAGTTGTTTTACATTAGGAAGGTTTGTGGCATGCACTGTGGTGGCAGGACAGGTAGCTTTCATCCTTCTAAATTGGGAACTGCTGATTGAGAGCCCAGTGTCTGTTATTCTTAAAGTATATTAGTTCTGGTTTAAGCACTTGGGCTTCAAGCCAGTTATTTTACATTAAGAAGGTTTGTGGTCTGCACTCTTGTGGGAGAAGAGGCTGGACTCTGCCCTTCTGAGCTGGGAATTTCTGGTTAAAGGTTTATAGTGCCTGAATATTTGAACTGTATCTTACTGAAATTGGTACACCTTGTTTGCTGTAGCATAGACTAGATCCAGGCCTGCTGAATCTAGCTTTGTTTATATGCTTGTTGTTTGTTTGCTTGTTATTTCCCTGGAACGCTAATTCCACCTTCTCAGCGCTTCTGTGGATCACTAGTGATATCTGCATTGCTTACTGTACTTATTTCCTTGTTTCACTTGAAAGAAAGTTACTGTTTGTCGTTTTTGCATTTAAGTTACCTGAAACACATTGCACTTAAGTTACCTGGCACTTGCTCACTAAAGCAATTATATAAGTCGGCACTAAAAATTAAAAGCACTACACCCTCACTCCCCAATGGCCCTGGTTTTCAATTATTAAGGAATTCCCAATATTATTCTAGCATGTCCAAAGGTCAGTTGTCAATCTCCTCTCTGGTCCAGCTGGTGAATCTGGGAATCTTGAGGCAATGTTACAACTGCCTCATGTACACAGACAACCCTCTCCTCCTCCCAACAAATTCCAACACATGTGAGAGATGCAACCATATAGCCAAACTGGAGGCTAAGCTCTCTCAACTCAGTACTGGCATAACCAGTCAGGAGGAGAAGGAAACCACACTCACTACAATTCCAGTTTCACATAGACCTACCACGACAGCAAACCAAACACATAATCACACAAAAACATACTCGGAGGCTCTAAATAAAGATCTGTCGAAGCAGCAGAGACCTCCAAAGCAGACACCCAAGCAGCCGCTACCCCAAAACAAAACACGTGCAACACATATCTCACAAAGCCAGTGTGCCAAAACAGTCACAGCCCTTAAGACTAAACAACACACCTGATACACTTGTAATAGGTGACTCTATCGTCAGGCACACTGACGTCCCGCTCACCAGGCTGAACAAGGAGATGGTCATGGTGAGCAGCCTGTCGGGTGCTAGGATCCACCACATAACACAAGCACTCAGGTCACTCCAAGGCAAGTACAAATATGACTCAGTCATCGTCCATGTTGGTGTGAATGACCTGAGACGTACCTCCCTGGACTACATGAAAAGAGACATAAAGGTGCTCTCTGAGCATGTAGCCCAGGCCGGTATGACCCTGACCTTGAGTAGCATCTTACCCTCACCAAGAATGATGCCACAATATGAAGACAAGATGATCAATTTCAACAATTGGCTTAAGTATCAGCGTCATTCAAAGGGGATCCAATGCCTGTCAGCTTGGGATGATATGCTCGACAAGCCACGATGCTTCGCTAGGGACGGCTTGCACCTGTCACCCCTGGGCTTTCGGATATTGGCAAAGGCTCTTGCTACCCCCATAGTGCCTTTTTTAGGCAAGGCTCAAAAGACAAACCCACCTGCATAGGTATCACAAGGGATAAGAAACTAAGAGTAATGCTACTCAACGCCAGAAGTCTAAACCTCAAGATGCACGCACTCGAAACTCTTCTTAGCATGGAGAACATCGATATCTGTGCAGTAACAGAAACCTGGTTCAGGGCTCCCGAGAGCACACCAGCACTACCAGGTTATACCTCATACCATGTTTTTCGGCCCCAAAACTTGGACCGAACCACAAAAGGAGGGGGAGTATCGATATTCATCAAAGATACCCACACCTCCAGGTTGGTGGCAAAGCACGAAGCATCAGAGACTATCCATGTGCAACTAACAGTGGGTAAAACTGCCTTCCAGTTTATAGCCTGCTACGGACCACCCTCCCAAACCCAGGAACCCCACTCGGCCTTCCTGAGAACACTGGAAAATATGAAGGTCTCTCCAAACACCATTATATTGGGCAACTTCAACTACCCAAACATAGACTGGGAGCATTACTCTAGCTCCAACACCTTAGCCC
The DNA here is from genome assembly GCF_019279795.1 of Protopterus annectens. Lineage (NCBI taxonomy): Eukaryota > Metazoa > Chordata > Ceratodontiformes > Protopteridae > Protopterus > Protopterus annectens. Next base: position 454,560,431 of record NC_056748.1, on the reverse strand, counting down.
AAAGGTTCCTAGAATTTATAAACTCAAATGCTATGGAACAACTTGTTACCACTCCCACAAGAGGGGAAACATACTGGACCTGATCATCACCAACATGGGGACTCTATGCTCCAGACCAGAAGTGTATCCCTCACTGGTAAGATCAGACTATAAACTAATCTCACTGGATATTCACATCCCGACCCCACCCCCTGCCCAGAAAACCACAGTGAAAAACTTCTCTAAAGCAAATTTCACACTCCTCAAAACTGAGGTGGAATCCTTCAAAGCCCCCGGGCCTGTGGAAAATAAGGCCCAGACCGCAGAATCCTTTATAAACGCATTCTATGAACACCTTCAGGAATGCATGGATCATGCGATCCCAAATAAAACCAAGACCCAATCCTCCAAAGGCAGACGTCCTGTCTGGTGGACCCCAGCCATAAACAAACTATACAATATAAGGAGGAAGCTACTAAATGATAGAGCAAAATCCCAAAAAGGGAAGGCATCACTGATCAGTATTAGCAAAAAACTACGGGCACACATAAAATTGTCTAAGGCCAGCTTCGAGAGAAAAATTGCACAGGACACTAAGGACAATCACAAGGCTTTCTTTAGTTATGTTAGGAACCTGGGTGGTAATTCCCAGATATGCTCAGAATTAGTCCAAAATGGCAAAAAATACACCGAACCCACAGACATTGCCAACATCCTAGCTGACAGGTTCAGCGCAAACTTCCCCCCTCCCCACCAAAAGGGCAAATATCTATCCCAGCAGAGTGCTGCCCCCCTGACATCTCAGATGCTCAGGTAAGAGCCGCCCTCTCCAAAGCAAAAAACACAGCATCAATGGGACCAGATGGTGTCCCGGGCTGTATCCTACATGAACTCCAAGAAGAGCTAAACCCAAACATAAAACTACTGTTCAATCTCAGCCTTACTACAGGATATGTGCCCAAAGAGTGGCGTACAGCAACAGTGGTCCCTCTCCATAAAGGTGGTGCCTCAACGGATCCTGGAAACTATCGCCCCATAAGCCTGACTAGCTTGGTCTGCAAAGCTATGGAAAGGATCATCATGGACCTCATAAATAAAGATATTGGGGACCTACAAACACTGGATCCTACCCAGTTCGGCTTTGTTAAGGGCAGATCCTGCCTCTTAAACCTGGTTGATTTCTTTGAAACAGTCACCAAGGCCATTGACGAGGGGAAGGTGGTCCACACAGCCTACCTGGACCTCGCAAAAGCCTTCGATACAATACCACACTCGGGCATTATAGATAATCTCACCAGCTTAAATATAAACCCCATGTCACTAGATGGATTGCAAACTGGCTCAAGGACAGAACCCACATGGTTAGAATTGCTGGAGCCATGTCAGACTCCAAACCAGTTACAAGTGGTGTCCCACAAGGCTCAGTCCTGGGACCTCTCTTGTTCGGTATATATTTCTCGGAGGTACAGGCCAACACGGAAGGACTGTGGCTGACCAAGTTCGCAGATGACTGCAAACTGGGCGCCATAATTGACTCTCCAGCCGACACAAGCATCCTCCAAAAGGGCCTCATAGAAACAGACAACTGGTGCCAGAGCCATGGCCTCAAGCTAAATGCCAAAAGTGTATAGTCATCCCCTTTGGCAAAACAAAGAGCCCACAAATTACCACATAGGTGGTAATCCATTAAGTACAGAAGAAGTAATTAGGGACCTGGGGACCCAAGTTGATAGCAATCTCTCATTTGACAACCACGTGGCCAAAGTGGTTAGAAAAACATTCTATATAGCCCACCTAATCATGAAGGGATTCACATCTAGATCAGGGGAGGTCATTGTGCCTCTTTACTCATCCCTCATCAGGCCCATAATTGAGTACAATGCCTTTTTTGGGATGTACCTTACCAGACACCTGCAGCAACTGGAAAGACCCCAAAAGTACCTCACCAAGAGGATCAAAGGGCTCAAACAGATGCCATATGCTGCCCGGTTAAAGAAACTCCAGCTCTACTCAGTGGCATACCGCCTGTTCAGAGGCGATCTGTGCCTGACGTATAAAGCCATGTCCAACACGGAATTAATGGACATGCTGCACCTCAGAAAATCCAAATCCCATCGAGCTATGCGCTCGAGAGACTTGAACCTCAGCACTGAAATAAATAGGACATGCTGGAGGGACAGATTCATAACCCAGAGGCTCCCTTCACTCTGGAATAAAATCCCAGTCCAGGTTAGGCAGAGTCCCTCATTGACTCTCTTCAAGAGGAATCTTGATGAGTGGATGGGAGATCATAGGTTTACCCCGGGTATCATTTCTGTGTCACTGTTAGACAGAGGCACAGTATACTAACCTCGAAAAAGGGCATAGCAAAATAAATTTAAAATGGGTGGCGAAAGCCAAACACATTCTGGCTAGGCTTATAAATGCCCTAGGGCAGATAGCCTAGTATGAACCTATAAATTTTTTGAAGTTCCCACATACAACTGAATGTCTAAATTTAGACATTCAGTTGTATGTGGGAACTTCAAAAAATTTTTATTTACTGTTGCTGAGGTTTGTAAATCAGATCTGAGGGGGGGGGATTTTAGAAATTTCGTTGAACAGAGGGAAGTTTTATGGCAGATTAGGTTAAGATCTGACCAATCTCCTGGTTTAAATGAAACAATCAACATCAAATGTTTCTTACGGAACAGTAAATTATGTATTGACAAAAGCATTATTTCAACCATGTTTATTTGATATGCACTAGCACTTTAAATCTAGATTTTTTTAATTAATGTATTTTTATTATTGGATAATTGATTTATTGGTGTAACTATTTAAGTGGTGTGTTTTTCACTTTTAAATGTATTCTGAAGAAGTCTCCCGACGAAAGCATTTATTAAATTGGTACTACGCTTTTTTCCTGTGGTCTACATTTGTTCTTACCAACTTGCTGAAAACTTGTCTCCTTGCCTTGGTTTTTTGTTGTACATAACAGTAAACCGTACAGCATGCACGTGTGACTGACTATGAATACCACCAGTGGTTGTGTGAATATATGTATAATTTAACTTTCACCATAATTAGCTAATATCTCATTTTGATATCCAGTATTAAAAGGCAAACTAAAAATAATTTGCAATTTCCTTTTCTATGCCTGTATCTTAGAGAAAAATTCATTTTTCTGCTTTTTTTGTAAGGATTCTCTAAACAAATAGCACACTCTAACTATAATCCAGTTTTAAGTGACTGTGACACCTCATAGTTAAAGAAACAATAGTACTGTTACAGATTACAGAACCTCATACATCTGGATTTAAACCTTTAAGTTAAAGTGGAGTTTGCAGCATGCATGATTTCATAGAGTATAAGAGGGTTGAATAGTCTAGAAAACATACTCTTATCTCACATTTTGAAATCACTTTGCATGAGAGCGGTTGTGCTGCAGTAGTACAAATGGTACCTGTATTCTTCAGTTTTCTCAAATGAAAATATTTGGATTAGAAAAGGGCTAAAGGAGGAGGTGTCTCAATGTACATCAATAACAAGTATAGCTCTATGGTGGTCAAACAAGAAGACGTACTGGAGTAACAACACATGCAAATCACAATAGACAAAATCATGCACCATATCATAACCAGCTACAGGTTACCTTTTATGTCCCAAGAAGCCCATAATGCATACTTGGACCTACTGGAGACACTAACCATCCAGCGTAACATTTTACACATGGGTGACTTTAATTACTTCTGTCTAGACTGGGAATCCTACTGCCTCAAATCTAAAGGCACAGAGATTCCTGAACTTTGTAAATATCAACACCCTTGACCAAATAGCGAATACACCCACTAGATGCTCCAATATACTGGACCTCATGCTTACAAATATGGGTGACCACTGCACTCCCAACCCAATGTGTCATCCTCCATGGTAAGGTCTGACCATATTAACTCAATAATCACATAAAAACCAACAACAGTTAGGAACTATTCCAAGGCAATTTCCCTTTTATTAAGTGATGGATTACCAAAATTCAGTGCTCCTCCAGACCCAAAGAACACAGCTGCCTATGCTGGATTGCTCTCAGAAACTCTTTACAACAATGTCAATGGCTGCATGGAGACTGCTCTACCTACCAGAAGAAAGTCTAGGACTAGCCTCAGAAACAAACTGCCCTAGTGACATCTCATATTAAATAGGATGTACAACACAAGGAAAAAAATATGGCAAAATCAGGAAGGGTAATCGTCGTAACGATAAAAGCTCTCATCAAACTAAATAGATAACTAAGAAGGCTAATTAAGTCAAGCAAAGCCATCTTTGAGGTTAAGATAGCCTCCCAGGTGAAAGATAACCATAAGGCCTTCTACAGCTATGTCAAACACCTCAAGTGCAGCACACGGTAATGTGCTGAACTGGTGGTTAATGGTGCCACATTCACTGACCCTAGTGATATAGCAAACCTGTTAGTGGACAAATTCAGTTTCATCTTGACCCTCCCTCTCACCCCCAACTATCCCCTCAAAAACACCCTCAAACATAACCCCGGCAGCTAGATCTAGGCAGCATGTACTGGCTGCAGTCACTAAAACAAAGAACATGGCCTCAATGTGCCCCAATAACATCCAGGATGCCACCTGTATAGTCTAAAATATGAATTATCAGGACCCCTGGAGTCATTATTTAATTATAATCATAAAACAAGCTTTGTGCCACATGAAAGAAGGGTTGCAATGGTCACTTTCCTTCATAAGGGAGGACCTTCAACAGATCTTGGAAACTACAGACCATTAGAGAAAACTATTCTTATTTGCAAAGCCATGGAAATTATCAACAAGTATATAGAAGACCTCCAGACACTGGATCCTTCCCAATTTGGCTTTGTCAAAGCAAGTTCACGGTTACTTAATCTGGTGAACTTCTTTGAAAAGGTCACTAAGGCAATGGATGAGGGGAAAAGGGTGCATACTGTCTACCTAGATCTGGTTAAAGCATTTGATATAATACCCGACTCGGGCATTGTCAACAGACTTAAGGAACTAGGTATAAACCCCTTTATAAGATACCAGATAGCTAGCTGGCTTACTGATTATGTTCCAGGAGGTTAGAATCAGTAAGGCTGCCTTCACAAAGAGGGTTGTCACCAGTGGAGTCCCCAAGGGCTCTATGTTGGGACCACTCCTCTTTGGCATCAGCTTCTTGTAAGTCAAAGCCATTGGCTGACCTAGTTTGTAGATGACTGCAAACTGGGAGCAGTCATTGAATTCCCCCAAGAGGAAAACACCCTTACAGAAGGTCTAATAGGATCATAGGATCATAGGAAGTCACTAGGCTAATGGCCTTAGGGCCCTTACAAGCCTAGGCTTATTTACATAATCAACACCTATTATCCCTGTCTAAAAGGGACACAGGTGGAATCCCCAGGGTGAATTTACTGTCACCTATCCAATCGTCCAGATTGTGTTTGAAGAGGGCCAATGAGGTGCTCTGTTTGACATGAAGTGGAGGTCTGTTCCAAAGGTGTGGTAACCTCTGGGAGACAAATCTGTCCCTGCAGCAGGTTTTATTAATGTGACATACCAGGTTAACGTCTTTAAAGCAAGTAACCCGTGTACCATTTGACTTTTGGATATGAAGCATTTCGAATAATGCAGGGTCAGAGATTGCCTTACATGCAAGGCATGAGTAGTCTGTATGAAACAGAATAAAGTGACAGTGATTTCAGATGATCCACATAGGACAGATGGCAAAGGCCTTGAATCTTCCTTGTGAGGAACCTTTGTGGTTTCTCCAATTGCTGCAGGTGCTTAGAAAGGTACATTCCAAAAGGGGTGTTGTACTCAATTATTGGCCTGATGAGGGAAGAGTACAGGGAGCAATGAGCTGAGCAATACAACATGCCCTTCTTACCACTGTGGAGACATGGTGGTCAAAGGTAAGGCTTCTGTTAACCTGTGTGCCCAGGTCTCTCACCACTGAGTGTGTATTTAAGGTGTTGCTATTGATGTGGTAGTTAGCAGGAACATCACTTTTATTGAAAGGAATGATAATACATATTTTGCATTGAGTTTAAGGCCATGGCTTTGGAAACAATCATTTATTTGTGTAAGACCATCTTGTAGTATGTTGACATAATTTGGAGATTCTATGACTGCTTCTAGTTTGCAGTCATCAGAAAACTTTGTCAACCACAGACCTTTAGTTTTTGCTTATACTTTGGAGAAATAGATACCAAATAGTAGAGATCCTAGGACTGATTCCTGTGGAACTCCACTGGTTACAGGTCTGCTGTTGGAGGTAGATTCCCCTATTTTGACTATATGAGTTCTATCAGTGAGCCAGTTAGTGACCCATCTAACAAAATAAGGGTTGATGCCTAGTTCGGTGAGTTTGTCAATGATGCCTGAGCTGGGGATAGTGTCAAATGCCTTGGCTAAATATAGGTAGGCTGTATGCACAGATTTCCCCTCATCCAGAGCCTTGGTGACTGTTTCAAAGAAGTCAGACAAATACTTGGTACTAAAGCTATGGCTTAAAACTGAATACCAAGAAATGCATTATAGTACCTTTTGGGAAGTCTAACAACAAGGGCAACTATATTATCAATAAAACACCCTTAAATATTGATTCATTAATCAGGGATCTCGTAACTCATGCAGATAGTAGCCTAGCCTTTGACTAACATGTGTCCAAGATAGCAAGAAAATCCTTCTATATTGCTCAACTTATAAGTAAAGACATGGCATCTAGATCTAGAGAAGTCATCATACCACTGTACTCATCCCTCATCAAACCCTTCTTAGGGTACAGTGTTCCCTTTGGTATGTATCTGACCAGACACATGCAGCAACTGAAATATCCACACAGGTTCCTTATAAAAAGAATACAGGGAGTAAATACAACATTCTATGCTGATCACCTGACAGCCCTGTCTCTTTACTCAGTATCATAAAGACTTTAGAGAAGTGGTCTTTGCCAGGCATACAGAGCATCCGTAGAACCTGTTTTAATGAACCTTTTGCACATCCGCAACACAAACACCATCAGAACTTCTAGATTAAAATACCTAAATTTTGTTTGTGACATAAACAGGACATGTTGGACAGACAGATATGTTTTTCACAGAATTCCCATTCTCCGGAACAGCCTCCCCATCCATGTGCAGCAGAGCTCATTCCAACCCCTTTTTAAGTGCAACTTGGACTAATGGATGGGTAATTGGAAATTCACCCCTGGGCTGGCACCTATGTCTCTGATAGACAGAGACAGTCAGTAAATCACCACATACATGAATCAAATTTGTGGGTCACATGTGGGTTGTACAGCTAGGCTTATAACGGTCCTAGTGGTTGTTAGCCTAGTATACACCTGTGAATCTGTGAACCTACAACTATACATTGTACCACAGGACTCAGCTGTCAAAGAAGGGTATATCCATAATTACCTGTAAACAATCTTACTAGTCTTTAATCAGTTAATTTAAATATAAAAAGCTAAATGGATTACTGCAACATGTAAAATGACTCAAGAACAAGCTTTAGCACATGACCCTACCTTTTTACTCTTTCTTTAATGTAACTCACAGGGGCACTTGATCCTTTAAATAACGGGAGATATTTAGGTGTGGATTTTAGCACCCCACTAGATTTTTGTAGTGCTAGGTCCTTAGTAATAAATGAAAAACATGTGGCTAGCCAAAGACGCTACTAAGATCCATGCAAGAAGTAAGTTTCCCATCAAACTGATATTAACCCGCCTAATCTTGGAAGAATCATCCCATTTATCTGGTTAAGAAATAAATAAAATTACACCCACAATGGACATTACCCTTAAAATCTGTAATCTTTGCAGCTGCTAAGTTCTAGATTGTTGTTTTGTTTCCAGAGCAGCAGCCTCTTCAACACTGAAGACTGGCACGGACTTCTGTCAAGTGTCTGACCACAAAATGATATATTTGAAAACATCTTGTAAGGTCGTAATTCTAAGACTTCATATCATAAGGCAGCACTTTTTCATTCATGTATCAACAACTAAAGATATGTAACGGCCTGTGTGAAATTCACAGTTGTAGTACAGTCAGTAAAATCTGAAATGTAGAAAAATATGTACTAACCTAAGTTAATATATTTTTATTTTCACAAAAAATATAAAAAAAAATATGTGAAACCTGTGGTTGTTGCCAATTAATTTTACAGTATATAATGGAGAGAACATTCAAAGCTATATATTACCTTATCTGAACTGAGCTTTCTATATTGATATGCAGCTGTACAAATGGGAAACTAACACTTAATATCTAAGCCGATCAGGAAATAGAGATCCTGGAATTCTTATATTTAGAGAGCAGTGGTTGGCAGTAGCAGTAAACCTTGCCTTCTGGAGTGTGTATAAAGGCTGAGAAAACACATCTATTTACTACTTCTAAGTTTCCTTCATCTGCTGAATATTCTTAAAAGTCAGAGACAGATAGATTGCAGTGAACATTTTACCCCAGGATTTACTAAACTTCCGTGCAGGTCTAGCTCAGTCCTGCATGGAAGCGTCCATTTAGGAGCAGGATGGCAGTGCACCATTAATATTAATAAGGTGTGCTGCCCAAGTTCCTAGGCTTACATGGAGCATGTACAAGTGCAGGGGGCTTGTCTGAGAGCAAATCTCTCAGAGTAAACATGCCCCTGCAATGTAGAACAGCAGAAAGTGGTAATAAATGAGCAAAACTGCTCATAGGTGTCCGCATATCCCCACCAACAGTCTCCCATGTGTACAACAGCAACAGTACATAAAAAACCCTTTTATTAATTTTTTTTTTTAAATCCGAGTACAGCTAACCATAGGTGCGCTGGTGTGCCCATTGCTTAGCTACAGTTAAAGCAGCTTAAAAGGCTAAAGAGGATAACAAGGAAGATATATACAAACAAAGCAGCACAGAAGTAGTGTAGTGGGCAGAGCATTTGCCTAATGAGCAGGCATTCCCGGTTCAAGTTCCACTGCAGCACAGTCTATTTTACATGGCAAAGCATGTTATAACCAATATTTTTGTTGCAAAACTCACTACATAACATATATTTATGAACTGGAGTACTGCAGGAAATGCACATATGAAGTGTCAGTGTCATAAAGAATAAGGCGCTAGAAAGCAGGTTTAAGCACAAATAAGCAGTAGTAAGCATATGTAAGCACAAGTAAGCATGTTTAAGTGTGTTTGCATGGGGGTAAGCAATGCCTACACTGGTTAAGCAATTCAGAAGCTAACTGAGTATAAGAAACTGTAACCAGAAGTTAGCAGTGCTTACCTCCACACAAACCTGCGCAAACCCGCTTACAACTGCTTTAAAGTGCCTTAATCACTCTGTATCTAATGGCCCATGTTCTGCCCAGCAACAAAATAAACAGCCTCTGCAAGGCTCGAACCCAAAACCCTGTACACTACAGTAGTTAACCACTAAGCCATCACAGCAGTACATAAGATTGAGGTTTCAACAAACAAATCCTTACCATAGGAAAATCAAACTGAACACGTGAAAGGAATCTATGTACAGTGTGATGTTGTATAACCTGCTACATAACATTAATATGTGAACTGGAGTACTGCAGTAAGGCCAAATGTGAGGTGTTATTGTAATAAAGTGTTGAAGTCCCCAGGACCCCATACAGTGTATGTACACATGAACCAGGGATACCAGACAGAGATATAAAATGTAACGGATAATAAATCAATGCCAAAAGGAAATGATAATGCTAATTAAATATTAAGCAACGCTAAGCATTGCACAGCTCAGCTTACTTGGTGTAAGCAATGTATAGGCTGGCTAACTCAGTCTGCCCAGTGGTATACCCCTTTAAGCAATGCCAACATTAGGTAAGTAGGTGTGCCCATAGCTTAGCCTTTTCAAAACCGTCCAATCATGGGAAAGTGTGGGGAATTGGGCGTATTAAACCCCACAGGTGTGAATACTTCCCATAACTGGTTGCAGCTCCCTACTGTAGGCATACTGGCTGGAGATGGGGAAGGCACTCGATTTATAGCGCAGCCCTGGGGCATCCAGGAGTCCAGATTCATGGTATGGCTCCTGGTAAAACACCATGAGCAGAGACTACTGCAGGGCCAGTACCAGGGCTCTCAGTATAAAATGGAGGCCTGGGACAGTCTCGCCCGTGACCTCATTAGTGCCACTGGTATCCCCTGGACTGGTGAGCAGGTCAGGCATCACCATGCTGACCTGAAGGGGTGGAGGGGGGATCTCTTGGAGCAGTGGATCCATGAATCAAGGCAGATGGCCAATGCCCCAGCACTAAGTACTCATTCTGCTACATAGATAATGATTGCCTAGCTTGTGTATACTATGGATAGGTAATGGCTAAATATCACTTTATTTCTCTAACAGTTGCAGATGAGCGAGCTGCGAACTAGCCAGCCCATGTTGCTAGGCTGCAAAGGCTGCATCACAAGACAGGTTAGTAATAATCTTGTATGTACTGTCATAACAAATAAATATAACAGTTCTAGAAAGTGTTGTACCAATATAAAAATGTATTGTGTATGGGATGTACTGAATAAACTAGACAATATGTCAGGAAGACTGTCATATAAGTTGTGTGGAAATAAAGGTGTAATATCTTGTGAATAAAAGTATAACCCCTGGAGTGCTTGTGTGCATTCTGCTTTCAGATGTTGTTGTAGTGTTGCATTCTATAAATAGTACTGTTGTATTAAGCAGTATTACCCACACTGTTGAATGCAGATAAAATGTGTAGGAAGTTCAGTATAACAATTTTGTAAGTCCCAAGAGGTCAGTCATATTGTACAACTGATGGAGATTTAGATAGAAAACATTGGAATGTTTCACACCACTTCCCTGATAGTGCAGTGTACTGTGATGTCAACTGTAATATTTTTACCACACACAGCAGGGGTTTGAATCCCAGGAGTGGTAGTAAGTTGTATGCATAATGATACCCCACAACCGTACAGAGTCTGTGAGAATGTTCAGATAGAAAGCTGTATGCATAATTAGACCCAGCAACTGTACAGAATTTGCTAGAATGTTCAGATAATAAGCTGTAAGCATAATCATAGCCATCAACTGTACAGACTGTGGCAGAATGTTCAGGTAGTAAGCTGTATGCATAGTCATACCCCTCAACTGTTCTGATCTGTCCAACATGTCCAGATAAATGGCCCAAATCTGCTGCCCGGTAACCTATTTCCCTGACAAATCAGTGTGATGATCCAAGAAATGTAAGCATCTTTTGCTGACATATAACTGATAGTTAGACCTGAACATAGTCAGAGAATGTATATGAAAACAAACCTGTCATTGTAGCATCTCACCCAAAGTGTATGACAGCTATTCTCAAAATATGTCACATTAACACATGCATCCTTTCATGCCTTGACCAGAGTGTGTGCAATAACAGATTGTTAGGTATGTGCATAACATCAACATGGAATCTGAGAGTATGTGCAGAATTTGTCAGGTAGTGTTAACAAAGATTTCCTCCACAGCTATAACAGGTAAGAGGTGTAGACTGTAGGTACAACACAGTTCACTTATATACTTGTCTACAAGCATGGAATCTGGGAGTATGCATAGAATTTTTCAGATAGTGTTAATAAAGATTTTCTCCACAGCTATAACACATAAGAGTTGTAGACTGTAGGTAGAACACAGTTCACTTATATACTTATCTACAAGCATAGAATCTAGGAGTATGTGTAGAAATTGTCAAGTAGTGTTAACAGTGATTTTCTCAAGAGCTATACCAGGTAAGAGGTGTAGACTATATGTAAGACACAGTCCACGTAGATACTAATCTACAAACATACCATTGTACAAAGTAAGGACATTGGGTAGTGTAATAATACATGAAAGGGACAGATCACTGCAGTGACTATCAAAGTTGTGAAAACTACAGGAGTATATTAGTTGTTAATTTAACTCTCTCCCTCACCCCCACCATATGTGCAACAATAACCTAATTACACACCTCAATGGGTACGTGTACACTCCAAAATTTTATTGGGACATATGTCCTATTGGTTTATAAATATTCACATTTGGTTCTATGCATGTGCCATGTTAAAATACTCCCATATTGGTGGCCTGTTGCCATCAATGAAACCTGCATGCTGTTGTAATGGCCACTGTTGTCCCATATATGCATGTGTTCTGAAACTGTTGTAAATCTGGTGTCTTGGGATAATGGGAATACCTATGCATGCTGTTATAACTAATCCTGAATGCTGTTGGCTATTACTAACTGATATGTTTCTTAAAACTGCAACACCATAGCTCATATGGGAAGGCCGGTCCAAGAGGATCCACCTGTCCCATCTCAACTGGCCATGGCACTGGGCACCAGAATGTCTGTACCCCAGCCTGGGACCCCCTGCTCTGTTAGCCCTGCACCACCTTTGGGTGGAGCCACCGCAGGGGATGGAGCTCGGCTCCCCCCCTGGAGTGGGGGCAGAGAGGTACCTGTCACCCACTATCAGGTATGGGCCGTGGTACATAGCAAGCTCAACAAGGAAATTTGAGACAAGCTACACCAGCTTGAGGGCCACATGGTGCAATTAGAGGGTGAGTCTGTCCCTCCTACCCAGCCCTGAGCACAGCCACCTTTGGGGCCGTGAAGGTGCAGTGGTGACTGCCCATGGGTGGGGACCTCAGTCCCACTGTTTCCATTTGGGGGCTCATGGGCTTGTGACTTTCAAACACCCCTCCCCGTCCAAGGTCTTTACCCCCGACATGTGTCATATACCACCCCTGTATGTGTCTTGTTTGTCTTGTCTGTTAACTTACCCAACCTGCCTCTCCAAATATACCTACTACCCCTCCCCAACATCCCACTCTCACCTGAAAAAAAAGGGCAATCTGTTCCCAAAAATAAATCTCGCTCCATACATAGTTGTCCATTTCACACACATGTCGACTGGACACATGTAATCCGGTCTAATTGGCTTCACAACTTCTTATTGTTGTCCTCACCCCCACCCAGGGGTTTGAGTGTCCAAATCTGCCTCCATATTCAATTTATATGCACAGCTGTTGCTGTAGGAAAAAATGGGCAGCTATGGACCTTCCCTACACCCTTCCTGCACATCCCTGGCTATTTTTCCTACTGTCTTTCCCTGTTTGTGCCCCCTTTTTCACCACTTTCCTAGCACCCCCTTTTTCTTTTCTTTTAAAGAAATTAGCATGGGAGTAAGTGGGAGTAAGCACTTTAAGCAGCAGTAAGCGGGTTTAACCCGTTTGCGTGGGGTTAAGCAATGCCTACACATGTTAAGCAATTTAGAAGCTTACTGAGTGCAAGAAACTGTAACTGGAAGTTAGCACTGCTTACCTCCATGCAAACCTGCACAAACCTGCTTACAACTGTTTTAAAGTGCCTTAATCACTCTGTATCCAACAGCCAGTGTTCTGCCCAGCAACAAAATAAATAGCCTCTGCAAGGCTCAAATGCAGGACCATGCACACCATAGACAAAAGGATTTACCACTAAGCCATGCCAGATATACATAAATCTGATGTTTTCAGAAACATAACATCCAGCCCAGTCATGCAACAGCACAGAGAATGTATACCAACATGTAGATGTATGTGTGTGTGTGTGTGTGTGTGTAAACATATTAATATCTAAACAGATGCAACATATCTATATATGTAGGTATATATTTATATATATTATATATATATATATATATATATATATATATATATATATATATATATATATATATATAATAATTAGAAATATGTATATATATATATATATATATATATATATATATATATATATATATAGTCATACATTTGTAGATAGCAATGGTAGATTAACAAAAACAAATATGTCCACATGCACTGTTAATGGGGTTGAGACACCCAAAACAATATACGTCATGTATGAATAGGCATACCCCCAACCACAGCAAAACACGTCCACCTTGCAATACACTACCAAGTGTTACAGATCCCATAAGTAGGACCTGACATGACATGGGCACAAGATGTTAATAGTACTACAGCCCACTTGTATGATGTCAGGCTGGTATTGGTAACATATCATGCAGTACAGTCTGGCTCCCATAGGAAATATTCAAGCAGCAAAAAATACCTTTAGTGTGGCAAACTACATCGAGTACGAACCACAAGACCAAACAAAGAAAAAAAGGATATACTAGGAAAGCTCACAAACAAAGGCAAAAAAACAAGCTGAGTAACGCAAGTCACCACACCACAAATCAAGCAGTTTGAACCGTTTGAACCAGGACAAATAAATGGTTCAAACTGCCTGATTTGTGGTGTGGTCACTTGCGTTACAAAGAAAAAAAGGATAGCAGAAGCGCTCAGTTAAATTCTCTTCACTTTATTTTCAACGACAGCAAAGCTTTCAGGTTTCCCCTTCTTCAATTCTAACATAACAAATCAATTATCCATTCAAATAAATAGTAGCAGCAATAAAACATGTGACACAGTCCATCCAATGTAAAATAAACTAAAAGCAATAATTAGTTAAAGCACAATTAACACAAGTATTTTAATTATATAGTTAATGCAACTTTTGTTGCTTTTTGCATAAAACTGTTTTAATACTTATCACATTATTAATGCCAGGATATATGTCTGCTTGCAGCCTTGTAATCCAAGCATATTCTATATTTTCAAACATGTTATTAACATCACCCCCTCTTATACTCTTATATACTAACTTAATCAACCTAAATTTAAACATATGGTCACTACCTTTCTCATTTACATGCTTAGCCAGTGCATTAGTGGGTATATTTCTTCTGATATCAGATCTATGCTCAATTATATGATCTTTCAACCGTCTAGTACTTTTTCCCACATAAAAACAGGAACATTTTTGGCACACAGCTAAGTATACAATCTGTGCTGTATTACAACTTGCATAACATTCAGATTTATAAGTGTTTTTGTGAGTGGATGCACAAATTTAATTTCAGTAATAATATCAGCACAACAGCTGCAATTTGTACAAGGATAAGCACCTTGTCTATGTGACTCATTCCTGATTTTTTCTAAATGTAGGTCTTTATAGCACAGCCTCCGTTTCAAATTCCTTTCAATTCTATAGGCAAAAAAGGGGGACGAATAACATGCTTCAATTCTGGCATGGACATTAAAACATTCCAGTTTCTATGTATTATAGCTTCCACTTCCTTAGACGTAGTATAAAAATTCATTACATATCTAAATTTATTAGCACCTCTCCCACTGTCAGTCCTTACGTTAGTCCTATTACTAAAATAGGGGGTCAGGCTGGTCTGCCTTTCATCCCTAACTTCATCCACTATACTATTTAAATCAAAACCATTAAAGCCTTTATCAGTAAATTCACTCATCATTACTTCCATCTGACTTTAGGAGATACATTCTGTTGTATTTAGTCTGCTGACTCTACTCAGCTGACTTTTCACAACCCCCCTAAAAACATGGGGGGGCATGCATATTACACCGATAAGTGTATCTGTTTGCATGCACCTCCTTTCTATGGACGATCATATGTAAGCCATTTTCATCTCTCATCAGGTTGATATCTAGATAAGTGATTGATTGGTTTGAATAAGATAGCTTAAACTTCAAGAAACTAGTGGTGTTGTCCAAATATGCAATGAATGCTAACAACTCATTAACATTCCCTCTCCAAATCAGGAAGCAGTCATCGACAAAATGTTTATAAAACAATAATTTAGAATTAATAAACCCTCCACAGTTATATATATACTGCTCTTCCCACTGATTCAAGACAAGGTTAGCATAAGTACTGGCCACCCCTGATACTTGCAAGTATGGTTTATTCTCAAAAAGAAATATATTATTAGTAAGTACAACATCAATAATTGCACATACATTTTCTATTTGTCTAGCATACATCTCAGTATTAAGATTTAAAAACTGTCTTATTGCTTCCAAACCATATTCATTCGGTATCATAGTAAACAAGGAGTTTATGTCAAGAGTTACTAGGAAGAAATCAGACCCATCATGTTGGTTAAACCACACATATAATTTTTCCAGAAAGTCTCCTGAGTCTATTATATAACTCTTACATAAATGCAGATATCCACTCAGTATTTCCTGTAAATACATAGACAAGGGTTCAGTTATCCACCTCCTCCCTGAGACAATAGGTCTCGGTGGGGGGAGGGGGATTCATAGATTTATGTATTTTGAGCAAGCCGTAAATTATAGGCAAGACCGGACAAGATACAGTGAAAAAATTAAACTGTTCCAAGGTTATATCATTGTGTAACTGTAATTCATACACCATCATATTCACATTAGAAATACATTTCCTCACAGTGTCAAAATCAATCATTTTAAAAGCTTCTTCAGTCTCCAAGAAAGATTTCATTAAATACATATAGTGCGATTTATCAAAGGACACAATGGCACCACCTTGGTTGGCTTGCTTAATAACCAAACCCTGATTGTTCTCTAACCTTTTCAGGGCCTCATTTTCCTTTTTAGTTAAATTATAATATTTATGTACATTTTTATTCAAAAAAACTTTGTGAATATCCACTCACACAGCTTAGAAGAGCTGTTACCACAGGATTATCGTGTGGAACAAATGTACTACTTCTCTTGCATTTTGAAAGATTGCTACATACCTGAGAATCTTTAAAAATAACTTTCAGACTCAGTCTGCAGACAAACAGTCTTAAATCTGTCAAAGCATCCACAATGTCCCCATCCCTACCAGGTATAAATTGCATGCCTTTATTTAATACTATAATATCCAAATCTGTTAGCATATAGCTAGATAGATTCACAATGTTAGAAGTATTCATTTCTGACGTACCATCTTGTTTTTCATTAGCGGACTGTCGTTTTTCTGCTTCACGGTCTCTGGTCTTTGTTTTGATCTCCCCCTGGACCCTGACGTGTTCCTTGTATTTATTTTGTCCGGCAAAGTTATTTGGGGCATTTTTAATTGTTTCAAAAAAGACTGAACATTCTGTCCAGAATTATCGGCTGATTTATCGTTCTCTCCTTCTACTACTACTGGTATAGTAGTTTCCGGTTGTGCAACCTCTGAGCACTGATTGGGCAGGCCTCGATCCTCCCGCCTCCCTGGTTCCTTAGCTGTAACTTCATTGTCTGTTGCCATAGGAATGAAAGTTTCTTCACTGAATGTTTCTCCTTTAGGCAAGAAACTATCTAACCTGTCCAAACGTCTCTTCTTTAACTTCGAATCATCATTTCCAGTCTTTCTGGGCCAAGAAAAAATATGGCCCAGTTTAAAATAATTAATATCTCTCAGCAGTTTCCTTCTTTGATAGGGTTCCTGGCTCTTATTAAAGTTAGACAACCTTTCTAACATATGTTGGAAGCCAGAAGACACCAAATGAAAGAAAGCATTTGAAGTAATGTTATCTTCGAGCTGGTCAATCTCACCCATCAGATCTCCTCCAATTTTACTGAAATATTCGTTCAGCAAAGACATATAGTCCACGCTAAGCTTAAGGTTCAACTGCTGCCACTTTGCTAATAGCTCGGGGCAGAAATCACCATAACGAGGCATTTTTAAGATCCATAGACCTCTTGGTACTACCCCAAGCTCCAAGTATGGTAGAAAACTTAAGCGCTGCCATTGCAAACACTTATAAGATTGTACCTTCTTCTCCAATTGCAGCATGCTTTTATTCAGGTCATCAGTTCCTCAAGCTAAGACAGCCTCACCACTAGAGTCCAAAGAACCAATAAAGGCTAGCAGTGGGTTATTCTATTTGCATAATACTTCTTTAAGGGAGCTCACAGTTTCTGCTCTCCCAACTTGGCTTTGTGTAGATAAAAAAGACGAAGCCATTATTTCCAAACAACTTTTCAGAAATGGGCTGTGTGTCACTTATAAAAGAACACCCACAGTAAGGTATCAACAAAGTTCAAGTTCAAGCAGCAAAAATACCTTTACTGTGGCAAACTGCATCCAATACGAACCACAAGACCAAACAAAGAAAAAAGGATAGCAGAAGCTCTCAGTTAAATTCTCTTCACTTTATTTTCAACGACAGCAAAGCTTTCAGGTTTCCCCTTCTTCAGTGCTAACATAATAAATCAATTATCCATTCAAATAAATAGTAGCAGCAATAAAACATGTGACACAGTCCATCCAATGTAAAATAAACTAAAAGCAATAATTAGTTAAAGCACAATTAACACAATACAAGTATTTTAATTATATAGTTAATGCAACTTTTGTTGCTTTTTGCATAGAACTGGTTTAATACTTACTGCATTATTAATGCCAGGATATATGTCTGCTTGCAGCCTTATAATCCAAGCATATTCTATATTTTCAAACATGTTATTAACATCACCCCCTCTTATACTCTTATATACTAACTTAATCACCGTAAATTTAAAAAAATATGGTCACTACCTTTCTCATTTACATGCTTAGCCAGTGCATTAGTGGGTATATTTCTTCTGATATCAGATCTATGTTCAATTATACGATCTTTCAACCATCTGGTACTTTTTCCCACATAAAAACAGGAACATTTTTGGCACAAGGCTAAGTATACAATCTGTGCTGTATTACAACTTGCATAACATTCAGATTTATAAGTGTTTTTTGTGAGTGGATGCACAAATTTAGTTTCAGTAATAATATCAGCACAACAGCTGCAGTTTGTACAAGGATAAGTACCTTGTCTATGTGACTCATTCCTGATTTTTCCTAAATATAGGGCACAGCCTCCGTTTCAATTTCCTTTAATTTTTATAGGCAAAAACGGGGCTTCCCCAATAACATGCTTCAATTCTGGCATGGACATTAAAACATTCTAGTTTCTACGTATTATAGCTTCCACTTCCTTAGACTTAGTATTAAAATTCATTATATATCTAAATTTATTAGTACCTCTCCCACTGTCAGTCCTTACATTAGTCCTATTACTAAAATAGGGGGTCAGGCTGGTCTACCTTTCATCCCTTACTTCATCTGCTATACTATTTAAATCAAAACCATCATAGCCTCTATCAGTAAATTCACTCATCATTACTTCCATCTGACTTTGGAAGGTACATTCTGTTGTATTTAGTCTGCTGACTCTACTCAGCTGACTTTTCACAATACCCCTAAAAACATGGGGGGGGGCATGCATACTATGCCGATGTGTGTATCTATTTGCATGCGCCTCCTTTCTATGGACGCTCGTATGTAAGCCATTTTCATCTCTCATCAGGTTGATATCTAGATAAGTGATTGATTGGTTTGAATAAGATAGCTTAAACTTCAAGAAACTAGTGGTGTTGTCCAAATATGCAGTGAATGCTAACAACCCATTAACATTCCCTCTCCAAATCAGGAAGCAGTCATCGACAAAATGTTTATAAAACAATAATTTAGAATTAATAAACCCTCCATGGTTATATATATACTGCTCTTCCCATTGGTTCAAGACAAGGTTGGCATAAGTATTGGCCATGTGCATACCCATGGCCTCTCCTGATACTTTCAAGCATGGTTTATTCTCGAAAAGAAATATATTATTATTAAGTACAACATCAATAATTGTACATACATTTTCTATTTGTCTAACGTACATCTCAGTATTAAAATTTAAAAACTGTCTTATTGCTTGGGCACAAGATGTTAACAATACTACATCCTACCTGTATGATGTCAGGCTGGTATTGGTAACATATCATGCAGTACAGTCTGGCTCCCATAGGAAATGTAAAATGTGGAAGCTATTAACATCCCCAGGATATATATACACAGACACATATATGCAGATACAGATATACAAATATATATATATATATATATATATATATATATATATATATATATATACATGTGACTACACATACACATGCAGAGATATGTACAGTAAGATACAAAGATACATATGTAGAAGGTGCACACAATATGGAACAGCCACTATGCCTACAGTTCACACCTGAACAACTGGACACTGTATGGGCCACCCATACAAATTACACTCATTGCCTGAAACATATACCCACAGAGAGGTCATAGAAAAAACACCACTCAGAGGTTTGCAGAAATGGAAAACATTTATTTGTGTACTATTACAGTTTTATATGCCATGTCATATAGCTGTTCAGACATTGATATCCATATAAACAGAGTAATGCAACTGTGAAACAGTTATAGTGATACAGCAGTCTGGAAAGATTCACAACTGTTGCTGTCCAGGCCAAGGCCTTCAAATGGTACAATAGTAAAGACAGACTGGGCCACAGGATACCAAACAATCAATAGTATGTAATGCAGGTGTTTAGTTCAGCGGCCTCTATCTACACTCTGTACAAAATCACTAGGTGGTAAAGACTTCAGTTGACCAAATGGAATGTAACTGTTACATAACAAGGCATAACTGACACCATCACAAGCACACTGACAAACAGAACAGTCTGTATGGCAGGAGGCAGTAGGCCTGCATTAACCCAATTTATGTGACTAATGTAAATATAGGTGATAAAGTCAGAAATAAATGTAGCCCAAGCCAAAAGAACAAAGTCAGCACAACAGGACCCGAAAAGCAACAATTAAGTACAATGTTGTAAATAGTTTTGCGTGGCCAATACCAACACAAACGCAGCTTATTCAAAAGCTTTTATTAGATCTCCAATTTAAAACCAAGTGCTTTCTCCCAGTCACTACCGGGCTTTCTCAAGGTAAAAAGGGGTAAATATAGGTGAAGTATACGGTACTGTACATCCAGATACCTTAAGGCAGCTCACCTCTGATACTCCCACATTTTGTAACAACCTAGGTCATTTATGGCGCACCCCCCTAGACTCAGTAGTACAGGGCCATATACCACTGTTACATACACTGGTCTCTGGAGTTTATAAGGTCACAAAATGTATTGTGTAGGTGAAGCCCACACATATATGGCCCCAGCCCCACTGTATGTGTGGGGAATACAACAGCAGTGGACTGATGGCAGCAATGGCAGTGTGATATACACACAGCCCACTACAGAACAGCCCCTGACAGCATGTCATATGTGCAAAGCTTGGTATGTAGGCAGAGGACAGAGGCTGGAGCACAGGCTCATATGTGGAAAACTGTTGCCATACACTAAGCAAGTAGCTGGTGTTACAGGATAGTCTGCAACATACTCTTAGCCAGGGAATTGAGGTTAGGAACATAAATGGATGTTGCCATGTACTGATAGCACTCAACCCACACACTGCCAGTGAAATATCTAACACAGGACTTGTGTGGTGGACAGACAAAACAAGATTGGCACACCCCTGGCCACCAAGAGGATAGGCCCACAGTTGAGAGCTATGCTGATAGACTGCATTCCAAGGTAAATTAGTATGTACACACACACACACACACACACACACACACACACACACACACACACACAAACACACACACACACACACACACACACACACACACACACACACACACCCTGTAACACCAATACTATACAAAGCATAACACAACTCTACTCACACTCTTTTTATAGTTCTGGAACCTCCTACAAATATGTAGCTGACCTGAGTGTGCCGGTTCTCCTGGAAAAGGTATTGCTACCTGTTGTCTGTAACACTGATGCCCACACACAGAAAGGATGTCCATCACACAGGAAAGGTAAAGGGACCATGCCCACATGATGTAGGGATTTATAGTAGGTGGTTGCCATGACAGTGGCAATTGGAAGTACTACACAGCAAGCTGCATGCAGTTAGCAAGTGTAGGACACTGACTGGTGCAGTGGCCATCACCTGATCAAGTGCATCACATACTAAAGCCAAGCTGCAATCTACTCCAAGCAGCTCAATCCATTCACTGAAGAGAGAGAGAGAGAGAGAGAGAGAGAGTGAGAGAGAGAGAAAGCGAGAGAGAGAGAGAGAAAGCAAGCAAAACATACAGGTCAGCAAACTACCAGCTGAAAATGCAGGCATTCAGGCAGCTGCCATTCATAAATTCCTCATTCTCACAACAGGCATGTGAAGTATATATACATGTATTAGAATGTAGTACCTGGCCTATCGTAATGTGATAGATGATGTGGAATGAGTTATATGTGCCATCAGGTGTTGTTGTGATAATGTTTAGCTGAACAACTGCTATGGACAATAGTGTTTGTCCCTGAGGGTAGTGGGCCATAGCTGCTAACTGTGCAGGTCAGCACTGACAGACAAGATGTAAGCCATCATAGTGTGTGTTGTGTAATGGGGATTATGTATATGATGTGGCCAGTAGCTGGTGGTAGAAGTAATGCCATTATGGACATGTGGGAGCCATGGACCACCACTGGCAGGATACTCAGGTGAATCTGTAATGTAGCATGCCAGAATGCCATAGGTGTGTAATAGGGTTACCTGCAAACAGGTCCCACATATACCCCACTAATGTCAGGCTGTGTCCATATGTGCCACCTGTCTGTGTTGTAGCAAGGCAGAACAGTGCAGCTGTGCAGGAAGGTGTTGTGAGGTTGTGGAGCTGATGTCTGAATGTACCCCACATATAGGTATGCATATGTGTACATATGTCACATATATAATATATAAGGATAAATGTATATCAGCATGTATGTCCAGAAATATACATATACCCATGTGTAGACATATATATGTGCACATATATATGAATTCACATATATCTACACATATATTGATATATACCTATATGCATGTCTACATATGTACAAACACACATACACAAACAGATATGTATGTAACGACATGTCCCCTATATCACTACCACAGTGACGTGTGCTCTGTGTGAGGCAGCAGCACACATAGCAATACACACAGATATCTACAGCTGGCAGTGTGTGCACCATGGATGGGAATGTCACATGTTAATCCCTTCTTAGCACCACATTGCCCCCATCTGTGAAGTATGCAATGAGAATAATGGGAAGTATGGCAGATACACACGTGCAGGTGGTCAGGATTGGTAGATATAGAGGACAGTCTACAGGGGTGGTAGGTGACACATGTGGTGGGTAAACACCGTGGATGGTGTGTGTGGTCTGTGATGTGGATACCCCATGGTCCCCAATATGGGCAAAATGGGAACAAGGCTCCCACCAACTGCCAGTCACAACAGCAGTCCACGCCCTGAAGGTGCAAGGTCTGGAGGCTGATCAGAAGGAGCATGTTGGCCCAGTGAATGTGTACTAGGTGCCTCATACTGATGTAGCACATCCCTTATGTGTCTGTGGAGCCCGGTATGGAACAGACCCTACACCTGAGCTCAGGGGACAGGAACATGTTGGTGTGTGCCCTGGGGAGGGGCAACATCCCCTGGGTGGTTCCACCTCATGTTATTGCTGTAACAGTACACAAGGAGGCCTCAGGTTGGCAAACACATGTGATGTGGCCAGTATCCTGGTCAGATGGGTTTGGAGAGGTGGATCAGCTGGCCAATAGAACATATACATGTTATTGTGTCACTGTTATAGTACATTTGTCGGTAGTAATAGTCTACACAATCCTGGTACATGTCCATCAGCATGCATAGATCCACCCAATAACACAGACTGTCAGATGTGCAGCAATCTCAGAGCAGCCATACCACTGGCATATATGTAACCATAGTGGCCCTGACAATGGCATGCAAGTGAATAGTCTGTAACAGACCAGCAATGTTAGTGTCCACACAGGGGACATGGCTACAATCACATAACAGAAGGTGTGGTACAATAAACAATCTGTCTAAACAGTAGTTAAGCTGTAGCCATACCTAATGAGTTGTGTGTACAGTCTGTTGAAGCTGATATGGTGGGGGGTGACAGAGATGTGTATTAAGAACTGTGGTAACCTTGCCATAGGAGTTGCTCAGGCCTGTTTCCATCTTCATGTCTTTCAGGCAAGATGTCACACATCAGGTTACCCGTGTATTCAGGGGATGAAAATGAGGTCATCATCAACCACCTGGTACAGCACTACTAGGTTCTCTTTGGCAGGACAGCCCATGGCCATCCGGAGTGAACCACCCTGTGAAATGATCTAGTCCACAGGGTCAATGATGTCGGCCTGCATAACCACAGTTATGAGCAGGTCCAGCATCATTGCAGTGACCTGCTTCGCAATGCCCATCGGCATGCTGCCACAGTCTGGGGGGATCACCTCACCACAGGGGGGGCATGCCATCCATCCCCCCCGACACGTGTGGAGAAACTCCTGGTCAGCCTCTTGGCACCTACCCATCTGGAACACCAACAACCACAGGACCCCTTCATGGAGGTGGGTGTCACCCACACATTAGTCGAGGAGTGTGCATGTAAGGACACAGGGCACATCAGTAGACCACAGTTGTGTAAATATCTGCATTGGTACCGGTAGATCATGCATAGCTGACATGTCATAGATATATTGTGTTGCTGCATTGTAGTGATAAATAGATGTCCAGATTTGGTAGTATTGTGGGAATGTACCATTGATGTATGGCAGTACTGCACCAAGCCTGTAGCAGTGCTACAGGTATGGCCACTGACATTGCATCTCTCACCCTCTTGTGTAGGTCCCTCCGGGCTAACAACAAGGCAGCAGCCTGTAACTGGTGAGTATGTCTTATGTAGATGCTTGCCAACACACCGGACATGTAATGGTGATGGTATATTCCATGCACACATCCAACACACCTACCCTGAATGCATGCTGTACACGTGCATGTATTGTTACTGTAAAATGCAAGGTCTCACAGGGGCAACCATGATAGGGTATTGAAAGGGTATGTCACACACGTGCATGACAACTAACATCCTGTCATTGCAGAATGTGTCCACAGGGAGTAACATACTGTTAGTAGACATGGCCTACAGTAGTGACGTTCTGAACAACACCCATATACGGTGCAACACCAGTGTGTATACCTGTAGGACAATGCCAACTGCTGCAGAGATACACTATGGCATAAGGCATTATGGTAGTCCTCATTATCAGCTGGGTCTAGGCTGCAACATGTGGCAGTGTATGAGACACTGCAAGTTGACACAAATGTGTAGGGCTTACCTGCCATGCATCTGCTTAAAAGCTGAGGGGGGGGGGGTTCTCAGCATGACACACTAGTGCACTGCAGCAGGGATCCTAAGGATGGTAGGAATGGCTCTATCTGCATATAGTCAGGTTCAGGACCTGTGGCAGCCATAACCCTACCCACACTGCAATAGTGAAGACATTGGGTGAACACCATGGGATGTGGATGAGTTGACCTTGCAATCATGCAGAATAGGGGGACATGTGTAGGGTAGGCTGAACATGCACTGGCAATTACAGAAGGTCCACGCTGGTATACCCTTGCCATGAGCAGTGACTGCTGTAGTACACACAGCAAGAGGTGTGATAAACAGTCATGATAAGGGTGTGCACACATATGCCCACATGGTGTGTATGCATTGTGGTCAACAGCTGCACACCTAACACAATTTGTAGACACTGCATGTGAAAGTACAGGACATATGTTGCATACTGGGTTTGTGTACTGCTAAGATATGCACTGCTGTGGTCCCATGGCAGATCATGGATTTGTGTGCAAAATCAATAAAGGTGTGTACACCACCCATGCCCTGATGGTTGTCAGTGTAAGCATTTCTGCAGTGGTCATACATGGTCTGTTGATGCTGACAGTTGTAAATCAAGCATCAGGCATTCACCAATGAGAACAGTCCACATATCATCCCAGGTATGTGTTGCTGAAACACATAGGGGCTATGAGAAGTACAGCTGACATAACTGACACAGTACTACACATTCCGCAATGGGTTGTACACCTTAGAGATGTGGTGCACAGAGTACATGGCAGGGTGCAGAACAGGTGCATAGCAATACTGTGTACATGTTTGCAGTGGTATCCAGGGGAAGGGGCATCACCTAGTCACAGCACATGCATCATACACATGTATATCATTGCTAGCATGGATTGACTATAGCTGAACTGCATGCTGTTCTTTACCATATGTTCTGCATGTTGGCAGATGAGTAATAGGAGGACTGTGTGTAGGATCATTGTGCAACCTCAACTGTGTATGTGTGTGTGTGTGTGTGTGTGTGTGTGTGTGTGAGTGTGTGTGTGTGTGTGTGTGTGTGTGTGTGTGTGTGTGTGTGTGTGTCCTGATGGTTAGTTAGTTTGCCTGCAGGGTCACTCTGGTAAAGTGGTGGGAGGTAGATGCATGTATGATGCATGTGTGCATGTGTGTGGTTGTGTGTGTGTGGCCATGTGTGCACATGTGTGATTGTGGTGTGTTTGTATGGCTGTACCCCTCTTTGGGACCATGTAGTGCATGGACATGGAGTGCCACATTACACACCATGAATACCTGTCATGTACTCACAGGACAGTAAATAGTATAATATGGTCTGTAGCATAGGAAAGGCATCCAAAGGGAAGGTAGACTCCAGGTACACACTTAATACTGCAGTCAGCAGAGAGGTTGCCTACAACCTACGTATGCAGCTCTACAGATGCATTGGGGAAGTAATAGTCATATCTAGCATGTAGTGAGCATTACATACACATGACACACCAGTTGGAGCTATTATGGGTACAACATAGTAGCCCACACATATAGAGGCCATGCACATCATTCCAGCCATACAGAGGGTGCATACCAAATGATAGCATTGAGGCCATGTAAATCCACTACACACAGGTCATGCAGGTAATGTAGCAACAGGCCTTGTGTTGTGGCCGCTTGTGTGGGCATTTAGAGGACTGTGATGTTAATGAGTGGTATCAATGTGTGTATGTTAACAAGTGTGATGCAGGATGGGATAACACATGAACATATACATGGGACTGTCTGTAAAGCCATGGACAGGTAGGTATTACGGAGATGTGTGTGTGTGTGTGCGTGTGTGCGTGTGTGTGTGTGTGTGTGTGTGTGTGTGTGTGTGTGTGTGTGTGTGTGTGTGTGTTTGTGTGTGCGTGTGTACTGTTAGACAATGCTGTACAGATTTTAAAGTGAATTTATTGTTTCCCCCACAGGTGGCAAGGTGGGTCAGGGTCCCTCCTGCATCCAATCTGATGTAGGTGTCCATACAGACATTGATGATGATGATGATGATGATGATGATAATGTTGAGGCACAGGTGGGGTTGTCAGAGGCCAACATTGTGCCAACATTTGACATTCCCCTTTTAGCCACCCCACCCCCGCACACATTTACAGTGCCTATACATACCCCATCACCAGTGGCCATAACAGTGGGACAGCTGGCGTTCAGTGGCAGTGCACAGGAAAGTGTGGTAACCATGCCTACTGTGTTTGGTTGCAGCGGGCATAGCCGGATGTCTGGCAGGTTGCCACATAGGTGGATGTCCCAGGGTGCTCGTGGTCGGGCCACTGGACATCATGCCCCTGGCATAGGCGACATAGCTGCAACCAGCAGATGCATGCTTTAGGATGTAATCACAGCAAAGGAACGTATTGAGTGTTACACCAGAAGGGGCCTTAGGCTGCAGAGGGCTGCTCTCACATCTGTAAGCGACAACCTCTGTGAACTGTTGGGTGCCATCCGTGCTTCTACTGAGCAAGTGGATAGATGGCATGATAAGATGATGGCCCTCATTCGCCCTGGGGTGTCCATGCTTCAATGTGTGGTGGGGATGCGGTGACGCCTGCATGGACATGGGCCAGCAACACCAACAGCTGGCAGTCAACGTGGGAGTGCTAGGACACCAAGGGGCTCCCATAGTGGCAGTAGCAGCCCCGGCAGTGCAGGGGATGTGCTGTCCACACCACAAGACAGCAGGCCATGTGTACGTAGTCCTGGCCAGTCCCAGGAGGGATGTGGTACCAGTGGACAAATATCATCAGCAGGTGAGAGTAGCACTTCAATGCCTGTACTTGGATGTGCCTGCGGAACGCCTGGCAGGCACAGTCCATGTGTCTGTGGCATGAGGCAGTGAACTGCACACCCTGTCAGATATGGTCTGCAGCTGTCCATAAACACCTGTGTAGGCCAGCCACAAGGCAGAACTGTGTGCATACATACCCACACACTATGCAAACACACCTAGGGCAACCTTATACCTACACGCACACCACATCACCACACCCAGCTCTCCAGAATACACCCCTCACCCACACACATGGTGTCAAATGTATGGCCCACCCTTGGCCCCTGACAGACCAATACCACACTTTGTGCATATGATGATACCTGTCCCCAACCCTGTCATCCATACCATCGATGCAGGTACAGGCTGATATGGTTTTGATGCACACAGTGACTGTACACCAGTGTACCACAGTACTGCAGTGTAACATGTTGTAGGGAGTAGAGTGTGAGGCATATTTGGCAGGTAGTGTAGCCATCCAGCAATGATGCCTTCTAGCTGTTAGTAACATTGCTTGGTTGTGGTCTCTAAAATGGTATGCAATTGTGTTGTAGGTGTACATGTGTCAGCACAAGGATGGTCTGCAGTCATATTGCACAATGGGGTATGTCACTGTGCTGGCACCATGGCAGTGACATATCTGGGGTACAGTTGAACACATTTCATAGGTTACCATACCGGGTATTGCCTGTGCCACATGGACAGATGGCTCGCTTAGGTGTGTATACCCTGCAACCTGACGTAGATCCATCCACATACATGCACACTGTTACTTGCCAACACTGGGACTAGAGCCCTACCTAGCGATGTCATGATACTGACGTGTGTGGCTTACATTGCACAAAAACTGCCTTAACCACACTGTATCCAACAGACCTTGTTCTGCCCAGCAACAAAATGAACAGCCCTTGCAGGTCTTGAACTCAGGCCCCTTTACAGTGAAGTCACAGCACTTAACCACTACACCATGACCACTGTGGAGACAGTTGTTGTTTTACCAATATAGCTGTCATTACACATATTGAGTAGTATTGAACAATTGCCTTTGCTTCCTCAGTTGTGTAGTCCTTGTTATTAATATGATTGTTGCATCATATATATTGTTTTATCATAATGTACACATAACAGATACATACGGTGGGATACATGTGGGAGGGTATACACAACCGTGACATTTACTCATAACAGGAATATGGTTATATACATATCATAGGTGTATAGATGTCCACATGTACATACACAGGTATACACATAGGTTTACTATTACAAGGTCGAACGGCACTCCTTCGACTGTCATATAGTCGACAACGGAAGGTCGAAACTGATAATCGCAAACTCAAAAAAACAATCTAGGAATGGGTTTCAACATGGGTCGAGGTAGGGGAGATGTTTGTAGTTCAGAATAATATGAGCACCTACCTCAACCCATGTTAACACCGTTCCTAGATTAATTTTTTGACTTCGACATTCGACATTTACGACCTTCCGTTGTCGACTATAGTACAGTCGAAGGAGTGCCGTTCGACCTTGTAATAGTAAACCTACACATACATATGTCTGTATACACATCTGTATAGTGCTACATATATATGGCCATGTGTACATCTCTTCGTATGTACATATATATGCATATCTATACATATATGTATATATACATATGTGTATATATATGTATATGTATATGCGTATATGTACATATAGATATATGTGTATATAGCTATATATGTATGCACATCCTATGTGTACAGATATGCCTAGTTATGTTGGTAAATATATATATATATATATATATATATATATATTATAAAACTATATGTGCATACATATCTATTCCGATATACCTACTATTGTCGATATATCTGTAGATATCCATACGTATATGTGCATATATATCACTATCTGTATATGTGTAGACATATATTGCTCTGTATATGTATATATCTGGGTTTGTATATGTATATCTATGTACATGTAGGGTCTATATTAGAACACCGAACATTTAAAATGTCGAGTGTTCTAATACTGACCCATTTTCAGTGAATCCTGAAAATAACGAAGAAGCAGAAAAACAAATTCTTTCCTAGGGAAAGAATTCGGTTGTCTGTTTCTGTTGCTTTGGTATTTTCAGCGCTGTGTTGGAAAGTTATGGGTCGGGTTCAGGTAAGTGTGCGATTGAGTGCAGGTTAGGTATGTGTGCGATTGTGTGGACATGAGGGTTAGGGTGGGTTAGGTGAGTTAGGGTTAGGGTGTGGGTTAGGTATGTGTGCGATTGTGTGGACATGAGGGTTAGGGCGGGTTAGGTGAGTTAGGGTTAGGGCGTGGGTAGGAGTGAGTGTGCATGATGGACCTTAGGGTTAGGGTTTGGGTTAAGGTAAGTGGATAGTTAGTGGTGTGTGTATAGTTTAGTGAGGGTTAGGTGTAAGATTTTAGGTGTGTGTGGATTGCTATTTGTTTGGTGTGCTTGTGTTGTGTGTATGTGTTTTGGAACAGCTATTTTTTTCCCTAGGAAAAAATTTGCTGTTCTGAACGTTCGATGTTTGGTATTTTTGATTGGTAGGGTTCGATATTAGAACACTCAACATTTTGAATGTTCGGTGTTCTATTATAGACCCTACATATACATACCCATCTATATATGTCGATTTGTATATGTGTAATGATATATACATATATATATATATATATATATATATATATATTATATATGTATATAGAAAGAGAGAGAGAGAGATATCTGGATAATTTTATGTACAGATATTTTCACCATATGTCCTGGACATGGAGTGTAGCCCTACCCCAGCATCTATAGTCCCAACTTCGTAGTGCAAGGTGATGTCAGGTATGTATAGCAGGTATATTAGTAGACTATTGCTACTGTAATTGGGATTGTTGTCACAGTCATGGTGTGTGTGGGAGGTCACATCTGCTTTTCACATGTGTGCCATTGGCTAGTGACAGATATCCTAAGGACATCATAGTAATGTACCACTGCTAGCATGTAATGCCCCTGTGGACTGCAGCAGAGATATTGGCCAATATATGTGGACATTCTGAAACACTCTGCACAGTCCAGAGGTATACACAAAACCCCTTAGTGCAGAACATGTGTACCATGCATGAAAATATGGATGTTAACAGCCATGTAGATGGGTATAACACAAAACGACTGGTATTCATATGCCACCATAGGTTATGCATTCACACACCCCAGTCTGGCCTGACACATAATAACCACTGGTACAGGGGTGCCATAACCACATACTACCCACTAGATATTGACATACATCTGTACAGCATCCCACTGCTCTTTCTGACATACATGACTGTTAAGGGAGGCCCGGCAGCAGTACATCCGGCAAGTATCTGCACATGACATCTCACTGGGTAAGTACACTAAGCTGCTAGTCATATAACAATGCACTGTGCAGGCTACAGGCAGACTGGTTCAACACTGGCCTATATCTTCTATGAGGGAATGCACATGCACCTGCATATATATATATAGCAGGCTCTGCAGGCATGTCACAGCACAGGGTAAGATACACCTGTGTGAATGTGCATAACCACAACCAATGTGAACACAGCCACATATGGTAAGCTAGCATAATATTACAGTATATGGACTATCTGTTCAACATCATGCTCATATGTGCCACTCACAGACTAACCCTACATATACTGGGCTGCTATATGGTTTGGTCTGCTGGCTGTCTGTGGTATGGGACATGTGTGTAAGGCCCTACAAACATGTACGCCAATATGGTACCATACGGTGGAGCAGCATGTAGCATCAGATAGGATGGGACCTATAACAATGACAGCTACCATAGTCTGTACACAGGCTAAAGAACATATTAACAATACACACTGTCAATGTTCAACATAGGTACACAGACCTCAGTACTGTCAAAATGACCACAGAATGTCCAGGTTATGTCATCAAATATAACCCCTACTTTACATAACATGTGTAGCATTCTGATATCTCAGTGGCTTGTTATCAGATATGATGACACTAATTATGGTGTACAGCATATATGCAGCTCTTAATGCATGACATATGTACAAAGGTTGACAGAGTAGTGGCTGGAAGCACATACACAGGGCCAATATTGACATGTTGCTGTGATAACCTCATACATTTACTGTTGTAACAGGGTTTGTTGCAACATATGTCGTATGAGGGATATAAAGTCAGTAACTGTCACGGCTTTCACCATCTACAGACTGCAATCCTCAAACTACCTTCTGCAGTTCGCAGATACATGCTCGGTAGGTAACACATGAGACCAAGGGCACAACACACTGCCCAGTCTGCAGATGACCCTACAGATGGGGATTCCTCATAAACATAGAACTGACATGGCAGATATTAAAACATGTAGAACAGCCATATCCACACACACACTGTTAAACCAACATTACTCCACATAGCAGCACTTACAGTCTGTAGTCAGGTCAGGCACATCTCCCTCATGTGTGTTGCCCTGTTTCCACAGTATATGTTGTTAGAGGTAAATCCCCAATCCATCTGAGATGCTGTTTGCCAAACAACAGATCTAGTTTCTGCTCACAGTGAATGAAAAGGGCCAACACCAACATGATGTTCCTAGATATTGGAGTGTGTTTCCATGCAATTGGCTATGGGAATGTTACTACAGCTGTTCCACATGCAATCAGCAAGGAGAGGGCTGCAATTCATGCAGAGGCCATCAGCTGATCATGTGCTTCACTGAAAATACACATGCTGCTGCCTAAGCAAAGCAGGTGTAGGTCTCCACATCCACCAGAGAGGGAGTGAGAGAGGCAGACAGAGGCAAAGACATTTAGGGAGGGAATGGAGTGTAAAACTTAAGCATGTTTGTGTCACACACCTACCAGCACAGGATATCAAACCCCTGATGACTATGTCATGCTATCACATTTCTATGAAGTTAGGGGATGTGCCACATAGGTTATATGTTGTGGAGCCCTCAGAATGTATACGTGATGGTGAGTGACATCTGCAACAGGGATATGGTAGCTATATGGCAGGTGTAGTACATGTGCCTGTCCTCATATACAGTTGCCAGCGACAACACAGCCACATTCTCACAGGGACGCACACACATTGACACACTTGGCAGGGACAGGAATACAACCCATCACTAGTGAGATTTCCATAACACAATACTGTGCAGGTATCACATGCACCACAGGGGTCATACAGAGGTGATATGGGCAAAGGGTATGGGGAGGTGTCTGACATCAGAAAGCATGCTTCAGTATGCCAATGGGGGTTGCAGTGAGTGTTGATGTGATCATATGCACCATACAACACACACACAAACACACAGGGTATCAGTACTGACATGCATGGGTGCATTTCTGCATGGGTGTGTGGAGCTAACTGTGCCAGACAGCTACACAAGGCTAGGTGATGGATATAACTTGGCATCAGGCCACATGGCAATGGTCAGCATTGTGGCTCAGGGCTGTGGTTTATGCATTTGCCCACACAGGTGGGTATTGTATCCCCCATCCAGTCACCTGGGTCACTATTGTGTGTGTGGCCAATGCCGTGCATCATTTGCCATGTGTGTGTTCCTTAGTCCATGATATGGATGGTGTCTGTGATGTGCACACCTCCCACATGCATGTACAGTGACATGTGGAACTGTACCTGGGGTGTCTGGCCCATGTTGTGTACACATATTATCAGCAAATGTGCCAGTCTTGGCCACCTGTGACGGGAACTGGTAATGGACTGCTGGTTTACCCTGCACCTACATTGATAGCATGCTAATGGCATTCTCTGGTGTCAGTGGCATCTGTCCATACAGGGCATGTTTTCAGGCATGGTATGTCTTTTGTGGGTCACATGTGATGGCACCACAGGTGTTGCAGGTGTCCAGTGGGGAACATGTGGAAGGTGCACTTTCTGCATGAACGTGCCTATTGGACAGATGGAGAGGGTGCCATACCCTCTGTAGACCACTGCAATCACTCCATAGTTACTATCAGTGGCCAATATGCAGTGTACTACCCACATATTGGCTGTTGCCTAGGCATGTGTATGTGTGTGTGTGTGTGTGTGTGTGTGTGTGTGCATATGGGACATGGGTTGAGAGTGTGCTCTGGGTAATACTGGGGTTGCTAACTGTGATTGCTTGGCTTTGATGTCATGTATGGGTATTGGTTTGCACCCCAGCCTCTTGGCTATTTCACATATGTTATCCTTGTATGGTGGACATTGTGATATATACTAGGGCCACCATATAAAAAATTAGCAAAACCCACCCCACACTGGGCCCAGTTATCACACACATGTCACGTTTGGGAGTAGAACTCCTATCTAACTAGGTTATGACACTATGCAGTTATAGCACGCACCACAGAGATGACTGGAGTATTTTTTCCCCAAAGGTGTATATCACATTGGATGACATCAGCAGGATTGGCAAAGTAGGACATTCAACTTGTAGTGAATGTGGCTAGGCTAAAATGCATTGCTTCCTACACAGACAGTGACACACACCAAACATCCACAACTGACATCTGTGGGTATTGAACCCCTCACAGAGGTCTATATCACACTACAGTATGGAACTGTTGTAAGACACACCATGTGGACTGCTGGAGAGCTCCTTCCCCAAAGGTGTATTTCACAATGAATGACATCAGCAGGATTGCCAAAGTAGGGCATTTGAAATGTACTGAGTGTGACTAGCCTTAACTGCATTTCTCCCTGCACAGACATTGGAACACACACACATCCATGGGTGGATATAGAACCCTACCAGAGTTTTATATTACACTATAGCAATATGCAATTACAGGATGAGCTACAGAGATTACTGGATTATACTCTTCTCAGAGGTGTATTTCTAGGTGGATGACATCAGCATCTTTGCCAAAGATGAGCATTTGAATTGCAGGGAGTGTGACTACCCTAAAAAGCATTGCTCTCTATGCAGACAGACACACTTGGCATGTCTGAGATTAGAAGAGCTATCTAATTAATTTATTATACTACAACGGTATGCAGTTACAGGATGCACCACAGATATTACTGGGCTACATTCTCCCCAGAGGTGTATTTCTAGGTGGATGACATCAGCAGCATTGCCAAAGATGAGCGTTTGAATTGTAGGGAGTGTGACTACCTTAAAAAGCATTGTTCTCTACACAGACAGAGTGCATTTTCACGCAAACTTGTCATGTCTGGGATTAGAACAGCTACCCAAGCAATTTACTACACTACAGCACTATGCAGCTACAGAGATTATTGTGCGACACCCTTCCCAGAGGTGTATTTCTAGGTGAATGACATCAGCAGCCTTGCCAAAGATGAGCATTTGAATTGTAGGGAGAATTACTATCCTAAAAAGCATTGCTTTTTATACAGACAGAGTCAGACATGCAAACACTTGCCATATCTGGGATTAAAGCAGCTACATAGTTAATCACATTACAGCATTATGCAGTTACAGAACATGCTACAGGGATTACTAGGTTACATCCTTCCCAGAGGTGTATTTCTAGGTGGATGGCATCAACAGCCTTGCTAAAGATGAGCATTTGAATTGTAGGCATTTGAATTGCCCAAAGAAGCACTGCTCTCTCCACAGACAGACTCACACGCACTTGCTATGTCTGGGATTAGACCAGCTATTTAACTAATGTATCACACTACAGCAGTATGCACTTACAGGACATGCTACAGAGATTACTGGGCTATAACCTTCCCAGAGGTGTATTTCTAGGTGGATGACATCAGCAGCCTTGCCAAAGATGAGCATTAGAATTGTAGGGAGTATGACTACCCTAAAAAGCATTGCTCTCTATACAGACACACACACAGTTACCATATCTGGGAATTGATCTACTACCTAACTATTTTAATCACACTACAGCAGTACAAAGTTATGGTACATGCCACAGAAATTACTGGGCTATAACTCTCCCAAGCGTGTATTTCACAGTGGATGACTTCAGCAGGCTTGTCATAGTAGCGCTATGGGGAGGGCAGTGTGTGTGCATGGGCCATAACCCCCTCATCTACAGGTAGACACTCCACATGTGGGCAAAAACGAGGGTCATATTTCACAGGTACATGTATACAGCTGCTAGATGATTACTTCCTTGTACAGTCATGTTTCACAGCTGGCAAGTGCACCAATAGTCTGTAATGCTGACAGATACTGGTGGGTAGTATCTGCAGTGAGTGACATCTGAACCTCATGTGTTTGGGGCCCTTTGGCTGTGTGCTGGGTAGGACAGGCCTGGATGGCTCCTTGTCACAGTCACCCTCTTCCACACATCTATGTATGTCTACCTTTGGCTTATTACAGTGTGTTGTCCTTACATATATGTCTGCATTCCTAACCACTGTGTGTGTAAGGCATGTGTGGTGCATACTGACGAGTGACTGCACTAACAACTGCAACTGCCAGATATGTCTAGTTCACTAGTGTTTGCAGACATTGTCTTCATTCTCTAAGTGTGTGAGCATGCCCAGTATGTCCTTCTGTATTTAAGGTGTGGATTGAGTCTAGGTAGTTTGTACTGCAGTGCTGACCTTGGTGTTGTACACCAACAGGTGGCATGCTGTTTCTGCAGGGTATCCATCAAGCATTTGGCATTGACTGTTCCTACATTTCTGCATAGGATGGGGGGGGCTCAGCCGACTATTTCTACATTTCTACACAGGATGGGGGGGCACACCTGACTGTTATTATATTACTACATAAGGGGGCACACCTGTCTATTTCTACATTTCTACACAAGGTTGGGGGGGCACACCTGACTGTTATTACATTCCTACATAGGGTGGGGGCTCACCTGACTATTTATACATTTCTACACATGGTTGGGGGGGCATACCTGACTGTTACTATATTACTACATATGGTGGGGGGGGCTCACCTGACTATTTCTGCAATTCTACACAGGATGGGGGGGGCACACCTGACTGTTATTACATTATTAGATAGGGGGCAAACCGGTCTATTTCTACATTTCTACACAGGGTTGGGGGGCACACCTGACTGTTATTACATTACTCTATAGGATGTGGGGGGCACATGTGACACTTGTACACATTTGCTATGACTGTACTGGTATGTCAGGTACTCCATTTCATTCTGTATTGTTAACTATCATGCTGACTAGAGGTGTACCAGTGTACTACAGATCGTGGCTTTGATTGACCTACATATTATTATCTGCCCTTCAGAACTACCATCCCACTGCCTGCCCTGCTGTAGTCTGTGTAGGCCTGGGGGGAGGTTAACCATAGCCATCATTCAGAGGCCATGGCACAGACTCTGTTTGGGTTTGTCTACAACTGTCCTGCAGGATGAGACTGTTGTTGGGTATGTGAACTGCCCTGACTGGCATGTGTGGGTCATATGGACACACATGTTGCTCAGCATATTTCCTACAGTAGGTTTTGTCACTCTGTGTAGTACTGGCTACTAGAGTGACTCCAGTATGTGTTACAGATGTCATGGTGCCACTATGGGTGTCTACTGTCATAGGTTATTAGGTTCATAGGTAAGTACTAGACTATCTGCCCAAGGGCATTTATAAGCCTAGCCAGAGTGTGTTGGCTTTCGCCACCCCCTTAGATTAGTTCCCTGTGCCTCTAACCAACAGAGCCATTAGATCCCTGCGCCTCTGTCCAGCAGAGCCACTGCAGTGATCCCCGGGGTAAATTTTCTGTTTCCCATCCACCCGTCAAGGTTTCTCTTGAAGGGTGCTAGCAAGGGGCTCTGCCTGATGTATATTGGAATCTTGTTCCAAAACATGGGGAGTCTCTGGGTCAGGAATCTATCCCTCCAGTACGACCTATTTATCATTGTAGTAAGGTTTATATCCCTAGAGTGTGTGGCTCTCAGGGATTTGTTTTTTTAGATGGAACATATCCATCAATTCTGGGTTGGACATGGCCTTGTATGTCAAGCAGAGATCACCTCTGGGTAAGCAGTATGCAACCGAGTACAGCTGGAGTTTCTTTAGTCGGGCTGCATAGGTCATCTGTTTGAGGCCAGTTATCCTCTTGGTGAGGTACTTTTGTGGTCTTTCCAGCTGTTGCAGGTGTCTTATAAGGTACATCCCAAATGGGGCATTGTATTCTATA
This sequence comes from Protopterus annectens, assembly GCF_019279795.1. Taxonomy (NCBI): domain Eukaryota; kingdom Metazoa; phylum Chordata; order Ceratodontiformes; family Protopteridae; genus Protopterus; species Protopterus annectens. The sequence goes on along the minus strand of NC_056748.1, from coordinate 454,522,529 downwards.
ATGGGTCTAATAAGTGATGAGTAGAGAGGCACAATAACCTCCTTTGTTCTGGATGTGAACCCTTTTGAGATTAGGTGGGCCATGTAGAAGTATTTTCTAACCACCTTGGCAATATGATTATCAAAGGAGATATTGCTATCTACTTGGGTCCCCAGATCCCTTATTACTTTTTCTGTATTTAGGGGACTACCACCTATGTTGTAGTTTGTGGGTACTTTGTTTTTTTCCAAAGGGGATGACTATGAACTTTTTGGCATTCAGCTTGAGGCCATGATTTTGACACCAGGTATCCGTCTCAGTGAGACCCTTCTGGAAGGTGTCTTTGTCAGCCCGAGAATCAGTTATGGCCCCTAGTTTGCAGTCATCTGCGAACTTGGTCGGTCAAAATCCTCCTGTGGTTGCCTGTACCTCTGAGAGGTATATACTGAATAGGCGGGGTCCTAGGACTGAGTCCTGGGGGACGTCACTTGTAACTTGTTTAGAGTCAGACCTAGAGTCTGCAACTCTCACCGTGTGGGTTCTGTCCATGAGCCAATTTGCAACCCATCTCGAGATGTAGGGGTTAATGTTCAGGTTGGTGGGTTTGTCTATAATACCAGAATGGGGAATGGTGTCAAAAACCTTTGCGAGGTCTAGGTAGGCTGTGTGGACCTCCTTACCCTCATCTAATACCTTGGTAACTGTCTCAAAGAAGTCCACCAGGTTTAGGAGGCATGATCTGTCCTTAACAAAGCCAAAGTGGGTGGGTTCCAAAGTTTGGACGTTCCCAATGTCTCTGTTAATGAGTTCCATGATGATGCGCACCATAGCTTTGCAGACCAGGCTAGTCAGGCTTATAGGGTGATAATTCCCATGGTCTGTTGTGGTGCCACCTTTGTGGAGTGGGATAACTGTTGCTGTGCACCACTCTGTGGGTACATAGCCTGTAGAGAGGCTGAGTTTGAACAGTGTGTTTAGGTGAGAGGTTAGTTCATTTTGAAGCTCTTGTAAGACACAGCCTGGGACACCGTCAGGTCCCATTGAGGCTGTGTTTTTGGCTTTGGATAGGGCTGTTTTAACCTGTGTGTCAGTGATTGCCATGGCCTTACATTCTTCTGGTATGGTTATGGGCCCTTTAGGGGGTGAGAGGTGTGTGAAGTTTGCACTGAACCTGTCTGCCAAAATATTGGCAATATCAGTCGGTTCAGTGTATTTTGTGCCATTCTGCATCAACTCAGAGCAGATCTAAGTGTTTCCACTTGGGTTCTTGACATAGTTAAACACTTTGTGGTTATCTTTAGAGTCCTTGGCAATTTTTCTTTGAAAGCTAGCCTTGGATGATTTAATGAGGGATCGTAGTTTCTTGCTGATACTGATCAGGGATGTCTTCCCTTCTACGGATTTTGCTCTTATCTGTACTAGTTTCCTCCTTCTATTGCAGACCCTGTTTATGGCAGGGATCCACCAGACTGCTTTCCTTTTCTTGGAGGAGTGAGTCTTGGTTTCACTTGGGATAGCACGACCCATGCATTCCTGCAGATGATCATAGAGTGCCTTTGTACAGGTTTCAGCAGCTTGGACAGCGTTGTCCGTTGGCGTGGGGGATGTGAACCTTTCCACCTCGGTCTTAAGCAACTTGAAGTTTGCTTTTGAAAAGTTTTTCACGGTGGTTTCCTCGATTGGGGTTGGGGGCGGAATGTGAATATCCAGAGTGATTAGTCTATGGTCTGATCTAACCAGCGAGGGGATGACATCAGGTGTGGAACACCAGTCGCCCATGTTGGTGATGACCAGGTCCAATATGTTGTTCCCTCTGGTGGGGGTGTTGACCAGTTGATCCAGGGAGTTCGAGTTTATAAATTCTAGGAACTGTTGGGTAAGGGAGTTAGCACTTGAGTAGTTCTCCCAGTTAATGTTTGGGTAGTTGAAATCACCCAGTATTAGAGTGTTTGGTAAGACCTTCATATTTACCAGTGTCTTCATAAATGTGGAATTGGGGTCTTGGGTCATGGTGGGTGATCTGTAGCAAGCTACAATTTGGATTGGAGTTTTGCCCGTTGTTAGTTGCATTGGATGATCTGTAATGCATCGTGCTGTGCCACTAACATGGAGGTGTGAGTATCCTTGATGGATATGGATACACCCCCGCCTTTTGTGTTTGGGTCTGGGTTCTGTGGCCGAAAGGTATGGTATGAGTTATAGCCTGGTAGTGCTGGGGTGCTCTCTGGAGCCTTAAACCAGGTTTCTGTTACTGCACAGATATCGATGTTCTCCATACTGAGGAGTGCCTCAAGTGTGTGCATTTTGAGGTTTAGACTTCTGGTGTTGAGTAGCATTACCCCAGTTTTTGGTTACTTGTGCTATTTACGGTGGTGGGTTTGTCTTTTGAGCCTTGTCTAAAAAAGGCACTATGGGGGCAGCAAGAGCCTTTGCAGTTTTTGAAAGCCTAAGGGTGACAGGTGCAAGACATCTCTTGTGAAGCAATGTGGCTTGTCGAACATGTCATCCCAGGCAGACAGATATTGGATCCCCTTTGAATTACACCAGAAACTTTCATTTTTTCTTTATACTGTGGCATCATTCTTGGTGAGGGCAGGATGCTACTCAGGGTCAGGGTCATATCTGCCTGGGCTACATGATCAGAGAGCTTTTCATGTCTCTTTTCTTGTAGTCCAGGGAGGTACATCTCAGGTCATTCACTCAAACATGTACAATGACAGAGTCATATTTGTATTTGTTCTGGAGTGACCTGAGTGCTTGTGTTATGTGGCGGATACTGGCACCTGACAGGCAGCTAACTGTAACCTTCTCCTTGTCCAGCCTAGTTAATGGGACATCAGTGTGCCTGACTATAGAGTCGCCTATCACTAGTGTGTTGGGTATGTTATTTTTCCTTAAGGGCTGTGATTGCGTGGCACACTGAAGTGAAGTATGTGTTTCATGGTTGGTGATGGGTTGTGGAGGTTGCTTGGATGTCTGCTTTGAAGGTCTCTGTTGCTTTTGCAAATTTTTTATTTAGAGCCTCTGAGTATGTTTTTGTGTATTTATGTGTGCTATTTGGCAGTGTTGGTTTATTAGGTCTATGTGAGACTGGTGGTGTGTTGCAAGTATTACCGTTCTCCTCTTGACAGTCAGTTACCGTCTGGGGTTGAGAGAGCTTTGCCTCCAGTTTGGCTGTATAATTGCATCTCTCGCATATATTAGTGTTTGGTGGTAGGAGGAGAGGGTTGTCAGTGTACAGGTGGCAGTGGTAACATTGCCTCAAAATGCCCAGATTCACCAGTTGGAATGGAGAGTACACTGGAAACTGCCCTTTGGACATGCCTGAATAGGTAGAGTAAGCTGTTTTTCTGATTGACTGGTGGGGACGAATAGAGAGCCGTGTCCTTCTGGACAGTATAAGGGGAGCTAGTGCTAGGAGTATTTAGTGCTTGTTATAAGTTTTAAGCAAGTGCTGGGCTGTAAAATGAATGGTTTGAGTGCTAAAGTTGCAGGTTTGTCTAGTTCCAAGGGAAAAACTGAAGAGTAGACTTTGTGGAGTCGGGAATTGTTTAACTCTAGCTAACCAGCGCTGCCTGGTGTGCAAAACCACGCAAATGCGTTTTTTATATCAGAAAGATTACAGAGATAGAAATTCGCCCAAAATGGCCAATAAAACTACAGTTTCTGGGCAGAAACCACTCCTCCAAGGGCAGGTAGGCAGTTCAGAGTTCCCCACTCACTGGTGAACAAAGAAACTTCCTTTTTGCCCAAGTAAGGTATGGCCAAACACAGAAGCTTAAACACAGTCCAGGTATCAGCAGGTATCTGAAATTGGGCTTTTCTAGCTTTTCTAGCTTAGTAAGGTGGGAAAATAGCAATATTTTTTTGTTTTTTTTCAAGAAAACAGTAGAAACAAATTCAAAAACACTTTTATAGTACAGTAATGGCAGTCACACTTGAGTGGGAAGCCAGTAACAGTTAAAAATACAATTTACAACAAAAAAATTACTTTTAAAGTGCAGGCACAAATAAATGCAATTTCAGTGTAAAATGAGTGTTCTGAGAAGCAATAAACACCAGAAAATGAGTGTTTAGGCAGAAATGGCAATAAGCAACAAGATAAACCAAAAAAATGGTACTTAAACACTCCAAAGTCTCTCCTTTTGTCTCTCTGGTGTTGTAGGTCTCTGCAGGACACCTGGGCAGGATCTGTTGAGCTTATACAAACATAAAAAAAGCGCAAATGTGGTTTTTATATCAGAAAGATTAAAGAGATAAATATTAGCCAAAAATGGCCAATAAAACTACAGTTTCTATGCAGAAACCACTCCTCAAAGGGCAGGTAGGCTGTTCAGAGCTCCCCACTCTCACTGGTGAACCTTTGCCCAAGTAAGGTATGGCCAAACACAGAAGCTTAAAGACAGTCCAGGTATCAGCAGGTATCTGAAACTACACTTTTCTAGCTTAGTAAGGTGGAAAAATAGCAAGTTTTTTTTGTTTTTTATTTCAAGAAAGCAGTAGAAACAATGCAAAAACACTGTCTGCTGCCATAACATTCATCCACCCAATTCCCATGCATGCTCACATCCATACCATAGATACAGGTAACAACACATTCCACTCCATTTGGCAATTGGTAGGTTGATTGACTTACCTTGAGGTTGTGCCAGACTTGCGGATGGTGCTGGAGGGCTGCCTATGTCAGATGCACATAGTACACTCCCTATACTTGTTTGAGCACAGGTAGTGTCATCTTTGACATCCCTTTTACTGTATGTGCGAGTCAGAGAGAGGCTTCATTCCCTGGGTCCCTACTGTGTCAGTGTATGTGCTATGCGTTGTCTCTTTGCCGTAGCCTCAGCATACTGGGCATGCCTCCATCTGCCTACTGGGGCAGGCTCAGGTTGTTCCTCCTCTGAGTCACTCTGTGCCTGTGCAGACCTTGGCATTGGTGGGGGGCTGTTTGGCCCTGCCTCATGCTGTTCCTGCTGCAGCTGTTTCTGCAGGATCATATTGTGTAACATAGCACATACCATAAATTTGGGTACATGTAGCTGGTGAGTACTGCAAGGCTCCATCGGATGTCTCCAGACACTGGAACTGTGACCTGAGCATCCCAAACACATGCTCTATTATAAGTCTGGTCTGTGCGTGTGCCTCATTATGGCATTCTTGTTCAGGTGTGTGTGCATTTCTGATGGGTGTCATCAGCCATGGCTCCATTGTGTAACCAGCATCCCCCACTAGGTGACTGTAGGGGATATCCCCATTGGCAAATCTCCGGTACAGCTGCATCAGACGCCCTATGTGGGAATCGTCATAGCTTCCAGGGCAGCCAGCACACACATTCATTATAATGCCCTGGGCATCACATATGACCTGGCAGTTGATGGAGGGGATGCCCCCGCGGTTCATGTAGGCCCTACCCTGATCACCTGGTGGTGCTTTATTGCATATGTGCGTGCAGTCTATAGCACCCACTACCTCAGGGTAATCTGCTATTTGGTGAAAGAGATGCATATTGCTGGTCAACACCTCATGGGTGTTGAGGAAATAAATGTTCTTACTGGCATGTGCTGACACGGCATCCAGGAATTGGTGGAATACTCTGGATGCTGATACCTGTGAGATCCCCATGATATCCCCAGTTGAGCTTTGGGAGGTACCTGTGGCTAGTATTCCAAGGCCTACACATACCTTGGTATCTACTAGGATGGGTTCCCCTCGGTCAATTTGGTGTG